>NW_025766287.1:0-51129 GCF_003918875.1 Haliotis rubra
ACGGTGGGGTGTGTGGTGGCACTGGTGGGTGTGGTGGCACAAGGTGGTGCAGTGCATGGCTGGGTGTGGTGGCAGGTGGGTGGTGCAGTGCAGTGCAGGGTGTGGTGGCATGTGGGGTGGTGCAGTGCATGGTTGGGTGTGGTGGCATGTGGGGTGGTGCAGTGCATGGTGGGGTGTGGTGGCATGTGGGGTGGTGCAGTGCAGGTGGGGTGTGGTGGCATGGGGTGGTGCAGCAATGGCTGGGCGTGGTGGCATGGGATGGCGCAGTGCATGGTTGGGTGTGGTGGCATGTAAGGGTGCAGTGGCGGGCAGGGTGGGGTGTGGTGGCATGGTGGCGGTGGCACGTGGTGCATGGCTGGGTGTGGTGGCATGTGGGGTGGTGCAGCGCATGGCTGGGTGTGGTGGCGGCGTGGCCGGGTGGTGCATGGGTGGTGCAGGTGTGTGGCGCATGGCAGGGCGGTGCAGTGCAGGGCAGGGTGCGGTGGCATGCAGGGGTGGTGCAGTGCAGGGTGGGGTGTGGTGGCATGTGGCGGTGCAGTGCAAGGTGGGGTGGCATGTGGGGTGGTGCAGTGCATGGTTGGGCGTGGTGGCACGTGGGTGGCGCAACGCATGGCTTGGGTGTGGTGGCAATGTGGGTGGTGCAGGGGCGGGCGGGGGTGCAGTGCATGGTTGGGGCGGTGGCACGTGGGGTGGTGCAGTGCAGGGTGGTGTGGGGTGGTGGCGGCATGGGTGGTGCAGTGCATGGTTGGGTGGGGGTGATTGCAGTGCATGGCTGGGGTGTGCAGGGTATGTGGGTGGTGCAGTGCATGGTGTGGTGGCATGTGGGGTGGTGCAGGCAGTGCAGGGTGGGTGGTGGTGGCATGAGGTGGGGTGGTGCAGGTGGGTGGTGGTGGCATGTGGTGCGATGGCATGTGGCATGGTGTGGGGTGGGGTGGTGGCAGGTGGTGCCATGGCATGTGGCATGGTGTGGGGTCGGGTGGTGGCATGTGTGGTGTGGATGCTCTGCTCTGCTCTGCTCTGCTCTGCCATGCTATGCCATATAGTACTGCTCTGCTCTGCTCTTGCTACATGCCATGCTACGCCATGCCATGCCATAGTACAGTGTAGTATAGTTTTATACAGTGTCATCTCGTGCTCAAAAATAGTTGAGATTAAATTTCGTATTACACAAAATTGTATCCATCACTTCTGTGGCTGTCTGTAATGAGACACATGTTTTCAGGTCATGACACTACCTCATCCGCCATCAGCTGGTGTCTGTACGCTCTGGCCAAGTACCCTGCCGAGCAGGAGAAGGTCCTCCAAGACGTCCAACAGGCAGTCGGGGACAAGAATGAAGTGGAGTGGTAAGGAGGTGGTGGTTGGGAAAACACTCTCCCACACTTACATTGACAATGAACACACCCTCGCACTTACATGATCTGGCCAAGCTAAAGTATTTACCCATGTTTATCACACGCATGTACCTGTGTTTCAGGGACAATCTGGCCAAGCTGAAGTATTTACCCATGTTTATCCCATGTTTATCAAGCACCCATATTTATGTGTACCTGTGTTTCAGGGACAATCTGGCCAAGTTTCGAAGCATTTACCCATATTTATCACACCTATGTACCTGTGTTTCAGGGACAATCTGGCTAAGCTGAAGTATTTACCCATGTTTATCACACCTGTGTACCTGTGTTTCAGGGACAATCTGGCCAAGCTGAAGTATTTACCCATGTTTATCACACCCATGTACCTGTGTTTCAGGGACAATCTGGCCAAGCTGAAGTATTTACCCATGTTTATCACACCCGTGTACCTGTGTTTCAGGGACAATCTGGCCAAGCTGAAGAACCCATATTTTACATGTGTACCTGTGTTTATCACACCCATGTACCTGTGTTTCAGGGACAATCTGGCCAAGCTGAAGTATTTACCCATGTTTATCACACCCATGTACCTGTGTTTCAGGGACCATCTGGCCAAGCTGAAGTATTTACCCATGTTTATCACACCTGTGTACCTGTGTTTCAGGGACGATCTGGCCAAGCTGAAGTATTTACCCATTTTTATCCGTGAGTGCATGAGGATATTTCCCCCCGTGCCAGTGGTCAGTAGACAACTCAGCCAGCCACTGGTCATCGATGGTGTCGAGGTTCCCAAAGGAGTCATAGTTGACATCAACATTTACCAGATGCACAGGAACTCAAATGTCTGGCCAAATCCCCTGGTAATCTCAGATTTAGTTTAAATATCTCGAGGAGTTGTCTCTGATAGATTACACTTTGTTTAGTATGTTTCACATGCCTGTCTTAATGGTAGTTCATTCTTTTTATGACTTATGGTGGGAATCATATCTCTGATATCATCCATGCTTTTAGGCAGTAAAAAATTATGACATTTCATGAAAATTACAAATGTGATACAAGATGTTTTCTAGTGCATTTATATGTTTTTTAACAAAATTGTTGTGTAAACCATGATGTCACATTTTAGTCAGTTCATACCCAACTCAGAACCGCTTTTCTGGATTTTTTTAATTCAATACAAATGTATCTGATGGAAAACATTTGCAAAATTTTGTTGCTTATTATCAATTGTTAAGGTCAGGCACTTTAATCTTTCATAAATCATGTAAATAAGATGTAAAGTGATTTCAAGTAGATCTTATTCACTGGACAATAAATATATTTGACAAAGATGTTTTGTAGGAACGGTGAGGTTGAAATTCAATAATGAAAACTTTAAACATCCACTATAAAAATTATTTTACTTTAATTTAGTGTATGTTTTCTTTGTTGTTTAATGCCTCACCCAGGAGTAACCCATTTACCGGTATGTGTTGGCGATCTGTAACTAATGAATCATTTCTTGAGTCAGCCATCCAGTAATTGGTATTGTTTGTTTGTTTAATGCACCCTCAACAATATTCCAGCTACAGAACATTATCATTGTCTCCAGGACAGCATTCGAAATTAACGTTGGTCCTTAGGCCCAACTGAAAACCACTCGGACCCACAGCTTTTGTTTTTTGCAGGGTCCTTAAGGCCGACAGCATTTTCATCCGCAATAACTAAGTAATATTTCCAAATTAAAATATAGGACCTACCCATTCTGATCAGGACCCATAACTCTTTATGGTTCTGGGTCCTTAGGGCCTGCAGCTTTTCAGGGTCAAGGACAAACAGTGCCCTCATTTCAGGAAACCAGATGCATTCCTCAAGTGCTCAATCTTTGATTACGTGCTCCTGATTTTAATTTGTCAGTTAGTCTGAGAAACAAAGGAAGTCAAACAGACCAATCAGAAAGTGTAACTTACAGCTAGTCCCAATGACAATGATAAAGTTTGTGAGAATGTCAACTTTGAAAAACTGACTGATATATATAAAGAAAGTGCTAAAATATTGTGTCCCTTCAAACTGGTAGTGACTTTGGTTTCCAAGCGGTAGAGTTATCTCCCTTAACAATTTTTCCCTGAAGTTTCGGGTTAAAATTCGTCTTCAGCAACCAATGCTAGTTGTAAAAGGGGATTAATGGGATCAGACTCGCTGACTTGGTTGACACACATCTTATCTCAATTGCGTAGATCGATGCTCATGATGTCAGTCACTGGATTTTCTGGTCCAGACTTGATTATTTACAGGCCATCGACATATAGCTTGGAATTGCTGAACGTAGTGTTCAACAACAAGCAAACAAATTATTTTTCCTTACATGTGTTTGAATGATAAAATGTTACTGAAAATCGAGTGCAGGTAATTTAACATGGACAATCAGGGGAACGGATCGAAGGGTTAGTGTAGGTTACGAGTCTTAGGGATACTGAGAATGGTATTTGATCATCATGATGACAATTGTAATTTATTTCAGGAGTTTGACACCGAGAGATTCAGTCTTGATTCTGCTGCAGGCAGGGACCCCTACTGTTTTGTGCCATTCTCTGCAGGTATGACATACTCTCATCCGGCTGGTCCCAGGTAGATGAACTACTCCACCATCCAGCCTTGAACTACTCCACCATCCAGTATACTATCTCCATTATGATAAATAGTAGGCCTGGAACTAATCCACCAGGAGGCGAATATGACACATGTCACAAATTGCAATGACATATCAGCAGTTGATGTCTTATTCAATAAATTCAGGGAAACAATATTTTGGATATGTTACAAATTTCTCAGAAAAATTACCAGTGACCACATTGCTGTCAAATTAAATATTATAAGGGTAATGCTAGTTTTGAGGGCATTATCATTTGCAGAAGCCCTGGGTCTTCCATTAACTGCCCAACAAAGGAGGCAGTTGAAAAAGACTGAGGGCTTCCCTCAAATTTCTGATAATAGGAGGGACGTTTCATGATAATGCCATGTATTTTAGCTATAAATAAGATTATTGACTATTATCCTGCCTGACTTGGATATATTCCATTTGACTGATTTTGATCGATTTTAAGTAAAAACACTACTTCAAAAACATTAAGGAATATTTAATTCTTGTGATTGTGAATGGTGGATTGCATTGATGTAAGGATATTGTTCGATTCACCACGTTACTTTCCTTCTTAAAATATCCTATGTGAAATTTGATCAAAGAGTCTCGGATGGGATCATGTGCAAACAAGCAGCTGAATAAGTAGACAAAAAGAAAAATGGACAGATGATATAATGATAGCAGGGCGGAGGTGGTCTTAAGTTCCATAGTTGAACATTGACTTACAAGTCTCATAGAGGTACGATCAGTTTTTGGAACAATGTACAGGTCAGTTGAAGACAGTCATGAGGGGATGTTAGTTTTGAACAGTAGTGTAATATGTATGTGTCTGTTGTTTTTCCAGGAACTGTATAGGACAGAACTTTGCTACAAATGAAATAAAAGTGATGCTGTGTCAGGTTGTTCGGAGGTTGGTGCCAAACAATTTCAAATGAAGGAAATCTCATTTTAAGGTTGTTTGATTATCACAGCAATTTTTGCAATATCATGGCGGGGAATACCAGGAATGTATGGGCTACCTGTGAACATCCGGGTTAGAATAGGTCTCCAGTAACCCATGCTTGTCTTAAAAGGGACTAACGGGATCGGGTGGTCAGGTTCGCTGACTTGGTTGACACATGTCATCATATGCCAGTGCATAGATCGCTGCTCATGCTGTTGATCACTGGATTGTCTAGTCCAGACTTGATTATTTACAGACCGCCGCCATATAGCTGGAATATTGCTGAGTGCGGCATACAACTAAACTCACTCACTCACTCTAGAGCCTGTTTTATCATACACTCAGTGTAGTACTCTGCCAAATGTAGGTCTTTGATCCTTCAGCATGATGGACGCAAGTTCCAGTCTAACTTAATGATGTGTACACTGATGTAATGAAGTGTTCTAAAATGTGATGCCAAGACAAATTAAGTGGTGTGCGGATTGCTTAGAGGGTTTGGCACCCCTACAGACATCCACAGCAGTACCTGAAGGTCATGGTCGCACATTTGGCCGTGACCTTCACAATGTCACACTACATAGCCAAATGTGAAATGTGTTCTCCACGATAGCGCTACCAACTTACAGCATGGGGATATCACAATGACGCCAGTGTGCGAAATAGTTTCCAATTTTTTCTTGCCAGTCGGGCTAGCTATGTCTGAAAGTTACTAGCCCACAAAATAATTCACTAGCCCAAAATTAAGCAAAATATTACAAAAAGGTAAAATACCATCAAAAACAAATAAGAAAACGCATGTCTGAATTTCTGAAATATTTTACTTAAATAAGTCATCATTAAGCTGCTAATATAATGAACACATTTTAATGAAGTTAAGCAGCAGTTTCTAGTCAGTAACTGACAAATAGATGGGTACCAGTACAGAACTGGAATGGATTTGTCTAGAGCTTTCAACAAAGCCTTGACATGGAAATCCAGTCACATACAGTAATGGAACATTTCTATTTTCAGATTTCACATCAAGGTAGATCCAGATAAACCTGCAGTGCCTTTTCCGGAGGTCGTTCTCCGAGCAGAAAATGGCCTCCATCTGAAATTCTCCAGCAGGAAGAACACATGAAACCGCGGCTTCAGAACAGAATTCTGTGATACAGATATTTGAACATCCTACGGACTGCACAGATCATGTTCTGACCAGTTGTGTGTCTGTCGTCAGATAGTTAATTCTGCTAATAATAAATCTGCAGGGCCGGATGGTGTTGCTGCTGAATTCTTAAAGGCTTCTAGTCATCTCATTGTACCATATCTTACTCAGCTTTTAATCATATTCTTGATAGTGGTAAATTTCCATCTTGTTGGGGTAAAAGCATTATTTGTCCTGTTCATAAGTCTGGTTGTAGAGATGATACTAATAATTACAGAGGAATTTCTCTCATAGATTCTACTTGTAAAGTGTTTATGTCAATTCTTAATCGACGCCTCCAGCGATGGTGTGAAGTTCATGATATTATCAGTGAATCACAGTCTGGTTTCAGGGCTGATTATTCAACAATTGACCAAATTTTTTCATTGCAGTCGTTAATTCAAAAATATATTAGCAAAAAAAGGGGTAGATTTTATTGTCTCTTTGTAGATTTTGCCAAGGCTTTTGATACTCTAAGGCATGATGTTCTTCTAAAGTCACTTTATGAAGCTGGTATACGAGGTAAATTTCTTATGCTGTTAACTTCTATGTATAGTTCTTTATCAGCTTCAGTAAGGACATCTAAGGGTGTATCAAATAGTTTTTATTGTAAAATCGGTATTCGCCAAGGCTGTGTTTTGAGCCCTCAGATTTTTATTATCTTCATAAATAAGCTATGCAGTCTTATGGAGTTGGAAGGAGGTCAAGGTATTACAGTTTCTTCTTCTATTAGCAATCTCTGCTCTCTTATGTTTGCTGATGATGTGTCAGCAATAGCTGACACCTGTGCACAGCTGCAAAAAAAGATCAATGTACTTGGTAAATTTTGTGAGCAAACTGGTATGAGCGTGAATCTAAAGAAAACTAAGATTATTGTTTTTAGAAATGGTGGTCCCTTGCTGCTCATATGAAAATTGGTTTTATAATGGCAATGTTATTGAAACTGTATCCTTTTACAAGTACCTTGGAATTATGTTCACTCCTAAATTATCCTGGAGTAAAGCTACATCTTGCCTTGCATCACAAGCTAGTAAGGCAATATTCTCTGTTAAACATTTCCAAAGGAAACTTGGCAGCATTAATTGTACAGATTTATTTAAAATCTTTGATTGTATGATATCACCCATTCTCTGTTATGGGTCCGAAACCATCCTACTGTAATACTATTGAATCTGTCCATATTAAATTCTGTAAATATGTCTTGAAACTTGGAAAATCCACCTGTAACAATATGGTCTTGGGTGAATGTGGAAGAGTGCCTTTACAGTTTACTTATACAACCAATGCAGTGAAATACTGGTGCAGACTTCTAAACATGCCTGACTATAGATTACCAAAACAATGTTATTTTATGCTATTATCTTTAGACAGGGTAGGACGAAATTCATGGGCAACTAGAATTAAAAATATTCTTTTTCAATTTGGTTTTGGATTTGTTTGGATAAGTCAGGAAATTGGTGATCACAAAATATTTATGGAATCATTTAAACAGAGACTACATGATAATTTATTTCAATCTTGGCAATCATCTTTGGACAGTAACTGTAAATGTCTTTACTATAAGCAATTCAAATCTTTGTTAAATGTTGAGAGCTACTTGATAAATAATGATATCCCTCAATATTTAAAAACTATATATGCCCGATTTCGTGCTGTAATTTTAAACTAGCAGTTGAAACGGGCAGATACACTGATGTTGCATATAATGAAAGGCATTGCCTGTTTTGTAAATTAAATGGTATCTTCGTTGTTGAAGATGAATGGCATGTGTTTTATATCTGTGATGCATATTCTCATATCAGAAATAAGTACATATCAAAATATTTTAGTAAATGTCCATCAATTATTAATTTTATATCAATATTACAGAGTAAAAATGTTAATATTATCAAGGATGTATGTCTATTTTATACTTTGTTGACAAGAAACACAAATCTAAATGAAATATATATGTGCTCTACTTATCATCAATTTATGTACATGTATTTTGGGCCGGAGGCCTGTTACTGAAATAAAATTCTGTTCTGTTCTGTGTGTCTGTTATTTGGTATACTTTTTCTTACAATTCCAGTTATTAATGTGCAGTCTTACTTTTGTAACTCCTAAACATCTGCCTGTTGTTAGAAAGCTTATAGCCTCCATTAGAGGTGCAAGTTTGTTACAAGAATTATTGTGTGGACCTGTGCTCATTGACTGTAGAGATACCATGTTTATCAAAGTCAATGTGATGTAATGAATCTAACTGAATAGTAGTTAAAAGCATGATGTAAGTCAGCGTTCAAAATACCTGCCTGCCTGACCGCCCGGGACAGGTTATTTTCTGCCAGATTCTCAAATTCACTGCTCGATGGTCGGGGTATAATTTAGACATGTACATGAAGATATTTTGTGTCCACGTTAGTTTTGATCAGGGCTGGCAGGTTTTACATCTGACCAGCCCTGTGGTCTGGTTGAAATTTTTGGGAGTTTCATACCCTGGTGTAGGTGTAAATTACGGAATTAAAGATACGTGAATTGTTCAATTTGTTCTAATCATACCTGTAATTATCAAACATTGCAAGACAATTGTTTTTTTTATTTATTTATTTTTTTATTTATTTATTTGTTCATCATTTATGAAGACAATAATGCTGCAATCAAAGTTTTATTATCAATAATTCATTGGTTTCAAAACACTCTGTCCCTTATCACCTGTGAATATTTCTATAAACAAATCGCGGGATGACTTGATTTGAGCAAGAGATCAAAGGCTAATTGCTCAGATTACAGCTAGGTCTCTTGTACAGGTTGTACCATTGCCAGGCATCATTCTACATATTGCTTTAGTTTCACTGACATCTCGCTTCAATATTAGGGAACATCTGGTCACACACAGTTCCAGCCACCCGTGAAGATCTGGGTTAGAATTGGTCTTCACCAAAGAAGATCTGGGTCAGAATTGGTCTTCACCCGTAAAGATCCAGGTTAGAGTTGCTCTTCACCCATGAAGATCCGGTTAAGAATTGGTCTTCAGCAGTTTGTAGCGGTAAGTACACGTCACAGTAATATATACTACATATGTATGAGATGTACAGTCACAGTAATATATACTACATATGTGATAAGTATGTGTAAATGTATGTCACATATGCTCAAAACAGCGACTGTCTGTACAAATGTCACAGTAATATATACCATGTATAGTAATTGTGTCACATATGTTCAAACCAGAAGCGGTCTGTACACGTCACAGAAATATGTATAGGATTGGGAAGTCCCATATCTCCCAAAATAGAACAACATGACTCTAAATATACCAGCCAATGAAATATCCTTTAAAGAACCAACAAAGCGATGTCAACTGTGCTTTTAAGAGATTTGAAAAAGCAATCTGCCGTCAGTTGTTTTTTCTGTAATATACTGAACCACAAAAGAAACGTCGCCTTTCAAAACCAAATGCAAAATTTTGTTCTTACAAGGTGGTGTTTTTATTATGATTGCACCGTTTTGTTGACATGTTTTTCAATCCAGATTGACAGCTATTACCATGATCATCAGTGTCTTTTCTGCTGAAAAAGTATATCGACCAAACGCACTGAAAAAGGCAGACGTTCGTGAAAATGGAAATGCACGTGCATGTCGTGACAACCCTAACAGTGAAAGCGAGTCCCCAACTCGCCTCAAATCATTTTTGTTTTGACACATCACCATGCCACGACTTACGAGAGATCAGAGCAACCAAGTCTTGGGACGATTGCAAGTTGTCCAGACTGCACGGAGGGTAGCCAATCATTTTAATGTTCATGTTAGGACAATCTGCCGACTGCAGGAGCGGTATCAGGTCACTAACAGCAACCAAGACCGTCCACACAGTGGACAACCTTCAGTAACATGACAACGTCAAAACCGACAGATTGTGCGCAACCATCTGCAGGATCGCTTCCCTAGAGCGACGGAAACAGCACGCCAGACCTTTGGTTATAGTGCGTCGAGGTGTGCGCGGAAGAAACCTGTGCTGTCACAGACCATATCGTAGTCCTGTCCTCACGGCTCATCACCGCCAAAACCGACTGCAGTGGGCAACTCGCTTCGAAATTGGCGTTATCGACAATGGAGAACTGTGCCTATATTGTGTTTCGACAGCCGATGGCTGAGTGAGAGTATGGCGAAGGCGTGGTGAACTGTTTTCCAATGAGTGTATCGTTGAAAGAGACTCGTGAGGTGATCCAAGCATCTAAGTGTGGGGTGCAATCGGTCAGAACCAGTTAGTTGACACCGTGGTGTTCCAGAATCGTGGTCCAGGATGAGGAAATGACGTGACCGCTCCTCGCTATATATTGACCAAGTCATAAGACCCACGTTGTACCACATTTTGGACATCTCAGAAATCACATCTTCCAGGAATACAACGCTCGTGCCCACACAACCAGAGCAACATTGGAATTCCTAAGACAGCATGGCATCCAAACCCTACAATAGCCTGCACTCGGTCTGGATTTAAGTCCAATAGAACAACTTTGGGACGAGATTCAAAGAAGACTGAATGACCTCGAACCAAGGCCGACAACTGCGGCTGGACTCGATCAGGCATTTCGCAAAGTATGGACCCAAGTGCCTATCGACCCAATGCCCTTCATCAACCGACTAATCCATGTACAGGCGATGCAACGCTTTCATCGATGCCGATGGAAACCACAAACAATACTGACCTTGGGGTATCTTTATGGTACAATTTTTGGTGATTTTGTTTGTGTGAACTCCAAATGTGATTCCCGAAAATGTGTTAACCATAATGGTCAAGTTTGAACACAATCCTCCGTTTTGATTGTTAATAAAGTGTGTGCTTGAAGAAACCGCTGTCGGTGCGACATTTCTTTTGTGGTTCAGTATATTTTTTTATTATACAATTCAGCATATATGTGAAAATATAGTCTAGCGCAAGAAAAGTCTTTATTTTTTAGATTGGCAGTTGTTCTGACAGGAAAATTAGGTATCCTTCTGAGTTTCGAAGGCAGAAGAAAAAGAGAAAAACACGCGTCATACTGAGGTTGTGTCTAAACCCCACCCGAAAGACACAAGTTAAAGGTCACATGCAACGTAAAACACAACTTTGCAGATTCTGATACCTTTCGGTATGGACTAACCGAAACAAAGCGTCAAAAATGCAAATTCAACTTATAAAGTTGAAAAATAACGCGATGAAACAAACCGCGCGAAATCGGAGTTCAAACGTTTCACTAATTTTCCCCAGACTTTTCTGGGGAAAACGGGTTTCAACAGCTAGGCTGCGCTCATAGCACGTGCGCAGTGAAATAGGTTCGCACAACTTGGAAGCGGGTTGTCGGGTGAATACTCGGTGAAGGCTTTGGTGTGAGCTATTTTTCTAATGTTTTTGTTGATATCTCACAGGCGCGAGCTTTTTATATATTATGACAGTAAATTAACTGTTTATATAATTTCACCACACGTTCTTCTTACCGAGTCACTTTCTCAGTTCGATACTTAAAAGCAATGTCATTATTTAGCGTTGACAGAATTTCTAACTGTGATATAGATATGTCGTTGTCACAGACAAAACTCTGTCTTGTTTTATTGGCACCTATGTGTCTGCCTGCCTGTCTGCTAATGACAATATTCAATACACATCTGCTATCACTGACCACATGCAATTTGAACTTAACACCAATCAGGCTATACACCATAAACAAAATGCATTGATTTATAGGCCAGAGTTCGGTCTCTGTCACATTATGTAATTACACAGACAGGCAGGTGTGATAGTGAACACATGACATGTTATGATGTCTGTTGATTGCAAAATGTTATACACAAAAAATGAGCATGTATTTACAAAACCCAACATCTCTATATATACACACACAATGAGCCGTGAAGGCGGCATCTGCTAATGCTAAATAATGCCGTTACACTTGAGTGCACACCCACCCGCTATGACTGGGTTCGGTATCCCGGCTGCTTCGTTTCGAGGGAGGTAAACCAAAGTACACAATATTGCACTTTTGATTTGCGATTATACGCTTATAATTTTGTTTATTTGTTTTTTCATAATCAGCAATGCATATTATATGTCACGAAGAAGTGATAATTGTGTTTTAATTATATTTGATTTTTTGGTTGCATGTGACCTTTAAAACAATCATTTCTATAAAGCCACAGACTTTGACACAGTCCCTCAAATACAACAAGTTCAACGAAAACGTAAATTAGCATGTGAGGTCGATGGACTGACTGACTGACTGAGTTTGGTTTTACGCCACTTTTTAGCAATATTCCAGCAATATCACGGCGGGGGACACCAGAAATGGGCTTCACACATTGTACCCATGTGGGAATTCGAACCCGGGTCTTCGGCGTGACGAGCCAAAGCCTTAATCACTAGGCTACCCCACCGCCTCCACGTCGATGGAACATCACGTGATATTTACAGCAGACATAATTGTTCAAATAATGGTAACGGCAGCTGTATGCGTTTAAATATTTTATATTTTGTTGTTATTTACACAGCTCATATATACTGAAGTCCTTTATAGTTTTTCATACATTTGCACCTCATCGAACACAGAGAATCATCGAACAACGGAACTGTGAAAAAGAGATTTATTGCCTAAAACGTCAGTCTCATCTTGGACCTTCCAACGTTATTATGTCTCCATTTAATTACGATAAGACCCGTGAAGATCCGGATCAGAATTGATCTTCAGTAACCCATGCTTGTCCTAAGAGGCGACTAACGGGATCGGCTGGATATGCTCGCTGACTTGGTTGACATGTCATTGTATCCCAATTTCTCGCAGGATTGTCTGGTCCAGACTCGATTATTTACAGACCGCCGCCATATAGCTGGAACATTGCTGATTGTGGCGTACAACTAAACTCACTCACTCAATTATGATAAATACCCTGGAGTTATTTGATCTTATACGTTCGCTTCTTGCAATATGTGCTGGTCATGATACGGACTGAATATATTTTTATGTTATTTTTCTTATGTGATTACTAAATTGCTGTTTTTATTCGAATTGGCATAAAACTTATACAACAACTCGTGAAGATACGGGTTAGAATTCATCTTCAGCAACCCATGCTTGTCGTAAGAGGCGACGAAAGGGATCGGGTGGTCAGGTTCACTGACTTGTCTAATGCCCCCTGACCTAGTTGATGTCATCGTATCCCAACTGCGTAGAACGATGCTCATGACGTCAATCACTGGAATGTCTTGTCTAGACTCGAATATTTACAGACCACCACCATATAGCTGGAATATTGCTGAGTGCGGCGTTAAACACAGCCAAAGGGCGTGGGGTAGCCTAGTGGTTAAAGCGTTCGCTCATCACGCCGGGGACCCGGGTTCAATTCCCGACTTTCTGGTGTCCCCCGCGTGATATTGCTGGGATATTGCTAAAAGCGGCGTAAAACTAAACTCACTCACTCACTCACTAAACACAACCAAACAAACAATCTTATGGAAACCACAAACAGCTTTAACATCTGGCGTGTCACATTTCGGGTCTGCCGTGATGGACAGAAACGTGAATACCGAAACGTGAACATGTTTGTAAAATAACACTACATACTATGCAGTTCCACGTGTTTGGTCCATTGTTCTTACATACAATAAAACGTGAATTTGATCCACGGTAACAAAAGACAATTAGAGTTCGATAGCGACGGAACATGTCCAGGGGTTGACTGCGGTGGCGTCAGTGACGGCAGTTCCTCCACACAGAGGGCCACGCCATGATATCACTGCAATTGTGTCATGTGACATTAATCCGAACTCAAACACGCTTCTTGGGGACCGCCCCTTTCATGGACGTGTGTGATATACTTTTATGATGAACTGTGTGACCTTTATCAAATATATGATGAAAGCTGATATACTCACATCAACAAATAACAATACCCCCAGCTGAGTGATGTGTGTTCGCCACGGGGCCAGATCGACGTTTTGTCACGTCTGACAGCGTGACCCAGTCTATGCTTCACGTGGCTCACTGGTCTACTAAAGTCACCTGTCCTGATGGGGATCTGTGAACTCAGTGGCGGATCCGGTGTGTGTGTGTGTGTGTGTGTGTGTGTGTGTGTGTGTGTGTGTGTGTGTGTGTGTGTGTGTGTGTGTGTGTGTGTGTGTGTGTGTGTGTGTGTGTGTGTGTGTGTGTTATTGTGTGTGAGCGGGTTTGGAACCACCCCACCCCTGCAGAAAAATGACTTAAGACCACATTAAAAAAAATTGCGTTGGCGGAGCCAAGGGGGTTCAAGGGGTTTTAACCCGCTGACCCACCCCACCCCACCTTTCAAAATTCCTGGATCCACCCATGGTGAACTGACGTATGTCTAAATCGTGTTTTCACGTGTGACTTGCTAACTGATGGAGCTGTTTCTAGTTTCTGAAAACACTGCGGTTAACCGGGTCAAGGAAACTTTCAACCGTATCTCGTACAGCCTTTGTCGATCATGCATTGTGGTTGATAAGATCTCTTCAACCTACCTCTCTTCTCTACCACAGACGTCTCGGTCGCTGTACAGAGCAGCGTCCCTTTGATGTGTCAGGATACGGTTAACATGGGTGAAAATTCATCCTATATATCTCCAGGGTTTCGGTAAACCTACATTAACCCAGGGCTTCATTATTCTCGCGGTTTCAAATCACCCATCAAATTGATAAACTATTGTACCCGTGATGATCCAGGTTAGAATTGGTCTTCAGCAACTCTCGTAAGAGGTCACTAACGGGATCGGGTGGTCAGGCTCGCGACTTGGTTGACACGTCAACGTATTCTAGATGCGTATATAGCTGGAATATTGATGGGTGCGGCGTAAAACAACCAACCAACATAAAAAACAAAAATGATAAGCTACGCATCACTGACTAGCGGACTAACGGGAATGCCAATAACCAGCCAGGTTCATAGTTGCGTCGACGATTACAACTTGGCCGTCAGTCCAACTGATAACGACAGAGTTGGCTAGAAATTCAACTGACTGAAACAATAAAGGATGCATTATAATTTATATTTAATTCAACAAAGGTCTCTTCATGGTCATCTACCTCTCCAGTATCCTTTTTCTTGATGTTTGATTGAACGGAAGAGTATTTATGAAAATCAAGGGCGGGTAATTCAAGATCGCAACGACCTCGGAATTGGATATAGGGGTAAGTGTAGGTTAAACGAAACGCGGGGTCTGAAGATACAGACGATGGTTCATGATAGAGATTGATGGAGATTTTCAGTATGATAACAATGTGCATTTATTAAGTATTTTAACGTCGTCAGACCTGCCAATTTTATCAACCACTGTGAATAACATGTTTCGAAGACGACTCCTATTCCTGTAAAAATGTTATTCATTTAAACTACCTCTTATATTTTACTCTAAAACGAAATGTACATAGTTATTAAATTGTGTATGGTGTCTCATAAGCCTTATTGACTGGGTGAACGATATTTTATTATGTATATTGTGTATTTTATTTCATGTAATCGTTCACGTGACACCTTAATAAACTATATCTGTCTGTCTGTCTGTCTGTCTGTCTGTCTGTCATGATAATCATCTTTGTTTTGTTAGCGTCATATATGACTCATTGGCAGTCGTGACTTATGTACAATCTGTTCGTGACCAACTCGTGTTATTCCGGGACATGCCGATCTTCTTCCAGTTGACAGAAAGGGTCGAGTCGTGACGAATTTCACCACTTTTTCAAAAAGTTAGGCATGAAATGTAAGCATATATTGAATATTGTTTAAAGATTGTAACTCAGATGGAATGACAATATGAGAAAGTTCACTGCAAGTTTTATACACATGCAGCTCGACCCGAACAAGGAAACAAGCTGTGTAAGACTTTCCACCGCTAATTCACTGAGACTTGAGTTCTGTGAGCGCTTAAAGAAAAGAGATGTGCCGTAAATCCACATACCAAAGAGTGGTCACCGGATATTTACGTAAGTTCCGTGAAAAAGTTTTTAAAATATTTTCAAGTGAATGCTTGGATTTATAATCGTGAACAATAACAACTTATTGTAATTCAGCAACACAGAACGATGCATGTTCTGCAGTAATCAGTCACGTACTTCTAGGCAAATAAAGGTTGCGTCCCTTTGATCGGGATCCGGTACAATCTGTGAAGCCCTATTTCCGTGATGTTGCTGGAATATTGCTAAAAGCGGCGAAAAACCAAACTCAGTCAGTCAGTCAGTACTAAAACATATGCATATGATTACAACAAGAGGTATTCATGACAATAACATGTCCGGTTACGTTAGGCCATTGTTGTGGAATCTTGTCAAACTGTATGGGCTTGTCATTTAGCTCAAAACGAGGCTATGTTGTAAATGTGCCTATCGTATGAATGATAAAAATAACCAGTTTTAACTAATGGTAGTGCATGTAACCATTTTAAATGAATTCACCAATCAATATCATAACGTCTTTGAGAGGCATTTTAGAAGTTGCAAAGATGAAGGAAAACCAAGTTCTGTAGGTACTAACACCGTTATCAAGCAAGTGATGCTTGCTTGATCACTCTGCTTGATAACGGTGTTAGTATCTACACAGAAAACAATCGCACTCATTGCAATAAAGAAGTTGACTTGGTTTTCCTTAATCAATATCACAATCTCGGGGTAAAGTTGCATGTATATACCTAATTTGGTTATTTTAAAAGATAATAAAGGATATTTGAATGAGCATGAAATGAGTTGTTACCATCTGTTACAAAAATCGTTACCAGCCCGGCGATGAATGTGTTGCCTGGACTCACAAGCAACAATTACAACACCCAAGATTCGGAAAATATGAGGACGGCTGTGCCTATTGAACGGCTACAACATCAGCTGTCGATCCCGAATTGATATTCTGATGTTTGACGTCATTAGACACTTTCGAGGGTACATTGATGGCAATGTTTTGAGCAGTTATTCTGGGGTTTATTCTACGTGTAAATCAACTTTCTATACAGACACGTTATCGATGAGTCAGTAATTCAACATGGCCGCCACTGCGCAGCTTCCGGTAAGTTTGCAGCACTTCCCTGTTCGCTCAATTTTAAAACGGTGCGGGGGTAGCCTGAGTGTTTAAAGCATTCGCTTGTCAAGCCGAGAACCTGGGTTCGTTTCCCACATGGATACAATTTGTGAAACCATTTCAGGTGCCCAACAACGTGATATTGCTGGAATATTGCTATAAAGGGCGTAAAAACAAAAGTCAACTCTCACCAATAATGTTTTAACCAGAACATCCCTCATGAAGAGACAGGATAGAATTGGTTCCAACAATCTATGTTGGTTGTGAGAGCAGACTTTGTGGATCGTATGGGCAGGTGACCGCGGCTCTTTGATTGCGTGTCATATATGACGTCTAAGCGTTAAAAACCGATGCACTGACCAGACAAACCCGTGATTGATATAATGAACAACAACCCACGGTGTACAACGACCGGCTCTTTGATAACGCGTTCTTGTACCCCATGGGTCGGTGCTCATAACAACAATCACGGGTTTGTCTGGTCGGTATTTCATTGTTAACATGTAGCCGTCATATAGATGGATATTACTGTGTGACGTTTGAAAGCAGTCATGGCGTCACGGACTGACTTTAAATGGAACTTCCCTCAACAATTTGAATCTTCTGACGATGTTTATTGAAAATCATTAAAAGCCCGTCCTGTTTGTCTTATTAGTGCTTCATATACTGGGTGGCGCATAACATTATATTCACAGTATATATGGATCCAGAAAGCTCTTGCAGATATGATGGTGTTCAGGAAATCCAGCTCTACGTGACGTTTCCTGCTTTATTAAACAATGAAGTAAAATGATCTAATGATCTAATGATGTTTTAAGTTTAATTGGTTCATCAAAAGGTATGGGCACACATATTTTCTCAAAGGCCTATTATATCTAGATTATCTGTCTGGTGCTTATCCCACCCCTAACGCTACAGTGCTGTATGATGTTGAGCCATTGTTATAGTTTGTAATATTGCAGATAAGTAAGAGTATAACGGTTTATTTACTTTCGCTCGAGAAAAAATCAAAACGTTTACACATATCTCGTTTGAATATTTTTCATATTCAACACCCACTCTATGAATACAGATGACGAATTTCATTAAAATAACCTTATACACTGTAATCCTACCTGTCACAAAGAAGAAAATATAGAATATATTGCCATTCATCCGCGATGCAATCTTTGCAAAACAAACTGTAACTCTCCTTTTTATCAGTCCACTTCATCTCAAGTCAGCTTGTGTCATAACATTTTTGTCCGGCACCCGGCACCCGGCATCCGGCGTGCAGCGTCCGGTGTAAACGGCTTCCTTGAAAAAATACAAACGCCAAACCCACTCAACCTGTGTTACTGTTGAAACTTCACATGCTTGTTCCCACCGATGACGACAGCTGAATTAGTTCAAGAAGTTCGAACCCATTTTCAATATGGCCACCATGGCAGACATATTGAACAAGCAGTTTAGATAATTTATTCGTCAATTTGTGTAAAAAATAAGTGTAATGAAATTTCGGTAATTGTGGAGATCAACGGATGGTCCCTTACGATATTTTCAGTTTTGACCCAGTTTGATATTTGTTCCAGTGGACATCTCGGAAATTCCGTGAATGATGTAGCTAAACTTTTACATGAATCTTGTTCCTTGTGATGGCGGCGGTGGAGTAGTCTAGTGGTGAAAGTGTTCACTCGTCATGCCGAAGACCTTGGTTCGATTCCCCACATGAGTACATGTTATATCTGGGATTACAGTAGTAATCAACTCTTAGGAATCAGCGATGGCTGAGTGGGTTAGATGGCTGACTTTGTGTGCTGGCGATTAGGTGGCTGACTCTGAGAGTGGGGGTTCGAATCTGTACTTTACTGAGAAAGTAGAATCCCAAATATAGCAAGTGTTACATTTCACCACCTTCTAAATTGCATTGCGTTTCTTGGTTAATACTCTCTTTGTAATTATCGGACAAACTTTGTTATGGGATGCATGTCTAGAGGGGAATTTGGCACCTGAATCCACTTTAAAGATTCCGGATGTTGGCTCTGGTGAAACCAAACTGAATGCCTTCAGAGAAAGATACTAGTAAGACCTTCACGTATCATCCGTGAAGATCCGGGTTAGATGATCTTCAGTAACCCATGCTTGTCGTAAGAGTCGACTAACGCGATCGGGTGGTCAGGCTCGTTGACGTTGACATCCCATCGTATCCCATTTGCGTACATTGATGCTCAGGCTGTTGATCACTGGATTGTCTGGTCCAGACTCGATTATTTACTGACAGCCACCATATCGATGTAATGTTGATAAATGAGGCGTTAAACGACAAACAAATAAACAACCGTCACTTAGTACGTATAACAAATAAGATAACTGATGGACGTATTCGAATTGGAGGCATTACCCGCCTCAGCATCTTACTGTACAAACAGTACACACAGTGCATACCTTAGACATAATGGCCACAGAATACACAATACTGCTACTCCATTTAACATGTGCCCTTGTTTTGTGTCAGGTGTGTCTGAAATGCACAGTTTAACTGGAGGCAGGGCCCGCATCAGTGTCCACAGAACATACCGTACACACAGTGTGCATACCTTAGACATAATGGCCATTGAAAACACAATACACACAGATCGTGATACCACCATGTGATTGACATGGTTATGAACACGACATATAATATACACATGATCAATAGTCCCCTGACAGAGAAACTTAACAGGCACTCACGTATTGTATGACACAAACCTACACAGCATGTAAAGGTTTTCAGTCGAGATCCTGACCGAACAACTCCATTCAACGTCCTGTACCCTTGGTTTTGTGTCAATTGTACCTGGAATGTTCTCAGCCAGGGTATCTCTGACTTAAAACTCGGACAAGCACTGAATGTATATATATATATGTAAAGGGAACTTGGCGGCCTCTCGACTTTTTTGGGCGTTGTAAAACGCCGACAGCGATCAATAAACAAGGCTTATTGCCCACGTGTTTGCTATATTTGTACACGGATGGGGGTAAACCTGTTGTAAAGTTACATTGTTCTGCGTTGTACAGGAGGATGGACAGAGATGTGTGGAGTCGGATACCTGCGGCCGAGATGCAGAAATTTAGCGAGCTGATTTCAAGGTATTATACTGTCGTTATCACCATTCCGCCAACAGTACTGGCGGCCATACAATCATACACGTCGTGTCATTAGGAACGAAGGACGTGGTGCATGTCGGCCAACATCACGAACAGTCCTATATTGTGCATTGAAACGGCTGGTGTTCAGTAGCTCGTGGCTAGCCTGCGGTAGTTTATTTACAGCGCCATTGTCATGGCGACATCTACAGGTATCGGTTGGTCAGTATGGCGAGTTGATGCATGCATATCAGGAAGGTAATATATATCACTTAATAGCACCAACTCGTCACGCTAGTTACCCTGTACTGTCCAAATGTCGTACCATTTTGTTGTTTGTTTGTTTGTTTGTTGTTTAATTCGCACGAAGGAATATTCTAGCTTTAGGACAGTGATTGTCACCATGGACATTCGATCTACGTAATTGGCACACGACAGCATGTATTAACCAATCAACGAGCCTGACCACGCAGTCCCGCTAATCTCCTATTACGACAAACATGGTTCGCTGCAGACCAATTCTAACCCGGATGTTCAAGGGTGAAGACCAGTTATAACCCGTATCTTTCGAGTGAAGACGAGTTGTAGCCTGGATATTCACGGGTCCGAATTCCCAAACCATGACGACATGAGCGATTGCTTATGTTATCGCTTATACATTTCTGATCTATGCAATTCCCATTGTCCGATATGTTCTCGTGTTCTATTTCAGGTAAACGATTGACTTTCCCCTGCATGTGTTTGTTACGGGGGGTGACAGTTGGCAGGATAGGCTCACCTTTTGGCGAACACCTGGTGTCATCATAACACATACTCATTGTATCATCGGAATCGGAAACCCGTGAAGGTCCGGGTTAGAATATTGGTCTTCAGTAACCCATGCTTGGCGTAAGAGGCGAGTAACGGGATCGGGTAGTCAGCCTCGTTGACTTGGTTGACACATGTCATCGGTTCCCAATTGCGCAGATCGATGTTCATGCTGTTGATCACTGGATTATCCAGACTGGTCCAGGCTCGATTATTTACAGACCGCCGCGAGCTGGAATATGGCTGAGTGCGGCGAAAACCTAAACTAACTCACTCACTCACTCGGAATCGGAAATGAATATTTGTTATGATATTGAAAATGAATTCTGTGGCCTTCATCAATGTGACAGTTTTAGTGTTTGTATCAGTACCTGACAATGTTGATCTACCGCTATGCCATATAAAGCTGTGATAATGTCGAATGCGAACAACCCGATGTTATAGGAAAGTATAATCCACAACGAGGGCGGTGTTAAAATGATGTAATTATCTTAGATGCTAGTATTTCAGATAAACCAAACAATTATTTTGATAACAATGACTAAAGTGTTTTATTAGAATCTCACTCAACTGTCTACTGATATCAGTTATATCAACACGAGAGTTGATAAAGTTACAAGGGTGAGATTCTATTTATCACCAAAAAAATCACTCCTCATTAGTTTTTAATTAGAAGATAAAAGCTACTCTGTTTTCAATTTTTGCGGTCCTTTATCGTTGATATTAAGATCACTTCAAATGTAATTTTATAACCGAACGCGTCTCGTTGTTTCCACTCTTTCAGGGACCGGTTTAACGAGGTTGCATGATATCATGATATATCTTTTTCTTTCTAAAAGTAAAAGAATACGATGTTTTACTGTTTTAACAGCTGGTTGTGTATTAGTTTTTTGTTTCCTTGGCGGCATGTGTCTTCAATGTGTGTTTTGGTTTGTTTGTTCCCCTCACTCAGCAATATTCCACATATAAAGGCGGCGGTCTGTATATACAGTCGAGCACCGTTGTGTCGAACTCTGATAACTCGATATCTCAGATTTGTCTCGATATAACATCTCGGTCGGCAAAATGCTTCATAATTTATCATTTTCAAGCTCTTTTAACTCGATACGGATGTCTCGATATTTCGAGATATCTCGATATAATTTCATAGTCCTAACATGCAAAATTACCCTTTTAACTCGATTTGCAAAGACGCTGGATATTCACCTACCTTTCATGGGCAATATCCTCTGAACTGAGGTTGTTTCACACACGTTTACACGGTGCGGCATAAATCAAAAGGGTTTGGTAGTGTAACTAATTAGGACTAAATTGAGTTGAAGGTGTCCTTGTTTGTTATTTAATTAGGATCAATTAGGAAAAATAATTAGGAAGTACTCACTGTTACCGCACTAAACGCTACTGATAACGGATTATAGTTTCGAATCAAAACATGCTGAGAATCGTCCCACGAGGCCTAAAATTATTCAGTTAGGTAGGTACAGTTCCTTAGGCTATGTGGGACTTCATGCCTCACTGGTTTTATGGGTTTACAGTGGATTATTGCTGGACTGGTCCATTACTGACCACAGAAGGGGTGAATCATAAGAAACAACAAAAATCCAATATGATTGTGAAATATTTATTTGAACAGTGATTTTTCACATCTGTATCACTGTTTCTATTGGATAAGGGTGGATTGACCACAGGAATCATAACAACATATTATCATGTATTATGCTATCATGTATTAGGGTTTTGTGTAATCACGTGACTGACATGTGATTGTTGAGTTGTTTCTGATATATGATGATATGCCCTGGTCGGATGTCTCGAAGTACGGATAACTCGATATTTTTTCTTGGTCCCATGAATATCGAGACAACGGTCTAACTCGACTGTAATTGAGTCTAGACCATACAATCAGTGATCAACAGCATGAGCATCAATCTGCGCAATTGGGAACCGGTGACGTAATGTCCAACCAGGTCATCGAGTCTGACCACCGGTCCCCTTGGTCGCCTCTTACGATAAGCATGGGTTACTGAGGACCAATTCTATCCCCTTCACGGTTCTGTTTTCAATGTGAATTGAGAAGAGGATATCGCTGTAAAATTTCCTCTCACGTGTTGCGCTCGGCTTTCTCGCCTCGAGGCTCAACTTAACGAAACTCTTCTTTTAGCAAATACCACCCAGTTGTTTACGTATGCAAATGTGGTAACGATAAAATAATCTAAGAATGTGTGTCAGCTTGTCCCAGTTTCCTCGTCCATTGACAAACAGGTTCTCGACAAACAAGTCAATATATTCAGTACATTGTAAGATAATTTCGATTTCCCTAAACTAAAACTGATTTATCATATTATTTTCCTTCTTTAGGTCACATCCTCGGATAACGAAAACAATGAACCCTCGTGATCGTGAATATCCCCACTGACAATAAACAACAATGACAGGACAGTAGACACGCCCCCTACTCCGTCAATAAACATAATGGACCCTCTTACCTAAATTTATTAACATTACTTAGCCTTGTTCTACCTCCCGTTACAAGGAGGGGTCGTGGTCTATTTCTGTTCAACATGAGGAGTGTACATAACATCAGTAGTGTGTAACGTCTCCCTGGCGCCTTTTTCAAGATGGCGGCACATCCGGTCCCCATGGGCGCCGCCATCTTGGATCAAGATGGCGACCCACGGGACCGGATGTGCCGCCATCTTGGATCAGTCACTTCCGGTCAGGGGAGATCACTCGTGTTCCGGTTCCGGTGCTTCCGGTTCCGGTGGGTGCGCACGCATCGCGATGACGTCACGACCGGTTCCGGTGGGTGCGCGCACATGACGATGACGTCACCTCCGGGCCAAGATGGCGGACGCGTTTCAAGATGGCGCCCCATCCGGTGGGATCGGGTGAGATCTCGCGGGATCTCGCGAGCGTAGACGCCTTTCAAGATGGCGGAACGGACGAGCGGCGGACGGGACGGGACGGAGAGGGAAGGGAAGGGAAGGAGAGGAAAAGGAGAGGGAAGGGAGGGAGAGAGGGGGTGAGGCGGACACGATGGCGTGGCTAGACAAGTGTTAGTGTGTGTGTGTGTGTGTGTGTGTGTGTGGTTAAAACAACATTGGATGTAGCATTCTTTCGAGCCAGGTGGGTGGCCCTGAAAAGGGCCGTTGGTATGAGTGGGTGAGAGATCACCGTGGTATCTATGGTGGTGATGGTGGTGCACTGGAGGCACTGCTACTGAAATCGTCCATGGGTTCGACAAACTCAAGATGCGTTGAAGTAGAAATTACATGGTGTCTATGCGATCTTGAACGAGGAGGACCTTGTCATGGAGTAGAGCCAGTAAATGATGGCTTTCACGTTTACTCACTTTCTTTGGCGGTTCACTTGGCTGGTGGGCGGATGCCGGACGTTTCTGGCCGTTGTTAGAGCAGTTGATACTCTTATGGTCCTCTTCACCCACGTGACGACAGGGATGTGGACAGGCGTAACTGAGATGACCTTCGTTTCTTCCACAGTTGTAGCAGGTGTTGTTATCGTGCTTGTTGTTGTCCTTGGTCTTCTTGGGACATACGTAATAGCGATGACCTTGAGGCACCACGCTCGGCACAAGGTCACCTTGGGACAGTGTAGATAACTGTGGTCATCTGTTTCGCACAGGCGGCAACGGAAGGAGGCGGAGGCGGAGGCGGGAGACGTCTGCATGCTTCCAGTTTCAGCGAGCAACTGATGAGGGGAGTGCTGGAAAACCTTGAATTTATATAGCTGGGGTTGATGACGTCGCTTTGGCGCCTCTGGTTCGCACCGGGTTGCATCCGGTTCGCACCCCTCTCTCCTGACTCAACGAGGCTGGTGTGACGTCTGTGGGGTATGACATCATTCCTATAAATAACACATGAGCTCATGCCGGTGCGCACTGGCACGACCTATTGTGACGTCATAGGGTGACGTGATGTATATAAACCAGGCTCAGCGTGGCTCTGACCAGTTCTCACCATGTCGTCACCACGAATGAACGAAGATGAACTTGAAGAAGGCCTGTGCCTACGAGTTGGGCGGACGACTCAAAACAACCAAGAAATTCGGACTGGTACCCAAAGCGCTACCACCTGAAGTTCAACCCTGTTTGGCTGCAGCGTCAACAGCCTAGAACCTTCCGTCGTTCTCAGAGAACAGTTTGATGCCGTGTTAGCAGATTTGAGAGGCGATGTGGGGTGGCCAGGATGGTGGTCAGCGTGGGATTGGCCCTGGAACACCCCGCCCTGGATACAGACATTCGAATCACGTTTCGGCGGATGGGTGACCTCCAGGGGGAACACATCATGGGCGAAGTGGAAAAAGTACAACAAAGCAACCACGACTTACATATCGATGACACCATGGACATTTTCTTACTGCATGTAGAGGATCCTGATCGTATCGGTGAGGGACACGGCAGGGCAACACACCTCGTTGGCAAGCGCTTTCCTGGAAAGAAACAATGCATCGTTCAAATCAAGAATGAGGATCAGCTCTGCTTTGCCCGTGCCCTGGTGGTGGCCAGTCACCGAACACCAACCGATCCTGTGACCAAGAATGGACCAAGGAATGGAAATACCTGTGTGACCATCGTAAACCAGCGCAACTGAAGGCTGCCAAGGGCTTGTTTCGCCAACTCAAGATCCCCGAAGGTCCTTGTACAGGGCGTGCCACGTGGGAGTTGTTCAGTCAACGTTTGGCCCCTTACTATCAGCTCAAAGTCTACTCCCAAGAGGTGATGAATCGCCTCCTGTACAAGAGTGAAGTGCCTCAACCCACCAAGATCCTTCACCTCTATCATCACCATCACCATTCACGATGTCATTACCTCCATGCCTGCCTTCACAGGTTATCCCTACTATTGTGAAGCGTGTGACCAAAGGCTCATGCGCTGAAGATCATCGTTGCACCCGAAATTTCGATGTTACTGGTGCCAATGTCTTGGATACTGTGGCGACGTGGTCGGGGGGAGGACTCTCCTGTCTCCAATGTGGCGGATGGTTCGAAACCCTACCTGCTTTGAGCATGCATCGGATGGCCTCCGCCAAAACATCCAGCACCTGCTCCACCATCCACCTGTCATCGTTGCTATGCAAAGTCAAGCGTGAGGAAAATTCAGGGCATGGCCAATCACCAGTGTGGCACAGGTGGAACTGTAAGATCTGCAAAGAACCCTTGAAACCCAACCACCAGTGTTACATGTCCGTCATCGAACCACGAAACTAAATGAAGGCGGTGAAAAATGGATGAAGACAAAGAAGCGGCAGCAGCGTCAGTTCATCTTCTACGAGTTTGAATATTGCCAAGATCAAAGGGACTCATGTTCCCAACTTGTGTGTGGTGCATCTGGGATGTGGAAAATGTATTTCGAGCTCCGGATCAGTTGTGTGACAAGTGCCCCTGGCGTAAGGAAGAAGGGCCTAGCGCATCAAAGTGTTTCGGGGATCGACGACCTTGAAGGACATGGGCGACTGGCTGTCCCTGGCCGGGAAGAAGCAGAAGAAGAAGAAACGTAAGGCATCCAGCAGCAGTCGTCAGGCCGTGCCTCCAAACAACCCAAACTGGTATCACCAGAACCCGATGATGATGATGATGTAGAACAGCAGAGACAGCGGCGACAAAGAACAAAGCGGCGAAGGCGACATTTCTCCTACCCTCGATGATGACGGCGTCTTGGTCATTGCTCACAACTACCGTGGGTATGATGGACACTTGCTCCAACAGTACTTCCATCAACATCTCGTGAAAGCACCCCCAGGTCACCTTCGAGGGAATCACATCTTGCAAATGACCGTGGGACGTCTGGTTTTCAAGTTCCCTCAACTTCCCTCACGATGGCTCTGAAGCAGTTTCAAAACGTTTGCCTTGCGGAACTCAAGAAAGGCTACTTCCTCACTTCTTCAACACAGCGAAGCTCACCAAGGCTATGTGGGTCCTTATCCTCCCGTGTCTACTTACGATCCTGACAGCATGTTTTCTGCGAGCCATAAAGCTTTCTTGGCCTGAATGCGATACCGCGAGTGGCTGAAGGACTGTCTTTGATCTGGATGAAGAATTGTTGACTTACTGTCAGAGTGATGTGGACATTTTGCGTCGAGGTTGTGCTGCATTCCGCCCAACATATTCATCCAACAGAACAACGTGGACCCTTTCTATGAAGCAGTGACGCTACCCATGGCTTGCATGCTCACCTTCGAAAACAGTTTTGGAACCCGCACCATCGCCATCCCTACCTACTCAAAGGTTATGCGTCCCCAGCGTGCTGCTACTTTCGCTTCAGTGTCTCCACTGGCTCAACTGGGTCATGCATCAACACCCTGGGGTTCATCAAGCAGCCATGGGATGTGGTGGAAGAAGTAGGCTTTGACTGTGCTGGCCGAGTGTTGCCACATAGCAGATGGCTGCTGACGCCAATGACAGCACGTTCCTGTGCATAATAGCGACATTTCTGGCTTTGTAGTTGTATAGCAGTTACAAGACGGACCGATGTGAACGCCATACTAGCTTGAGTTGTACCAC
Organism: Haliotis rubra; assembly: GCF_003918875.1. Taxonomy (NCBI): domain Eukaryota; kingdom Metazoa; phylum Mollusca; class Gastropoda; order Lepetellida; family Haliotidae; genus Haliotis; species Haliotis rubra. Next base: position 27,563 of record NW_025766287.1, read on the forward strand.
CCTTGGGAACGATACCATCATACCGTAAACGCAGGAAACTGGGTGGTGTTACGCCAACATCCCGACATTGTGCAAGTGGTGACCCACTCTAGGAATCTGATTTTCACCAAACAACAGAAGACAATTGTGATCTGAGAGCGCTACTGGCTACCCTGCAAGGACCCCAGCCTACAGCCTGACCGTTGGAATCCTAGAGATGCTTTCTTTGGAGGAGGTCGTACCAGCACTGCCAAACTGTACTTCAATACCCAAAGAAGATGAAGAAATCAAATATGGACGTCTTGCCGGCTGTACCCTTACCATCTGCAAGTGTGGGACTTTTCCATTAAAGTTGCCAGATCAAAAGATCATACTCCCGTGTCTGGCTTGTTTGAGCGACACGGCCTGATCCGATGTCGAGAGTCTTACCACCCACCGGCCTCTATCATCCTGTTCTTGCTTACCACGGGTCAAGGAGCAAGAGCTGCTCTTTCCGCTTATTGCCTTCGCGTGCTGAAGAGCAGTTGGATGCGCCTCCTGCCCCAGGGGATGAGAAGACCGGGCATGGATCGGTACCTCACGTCCTTAAAGAGCTTCAGTTTGCTGTTTGAAAGAATCGCGGCTTCTCGGTGCTTCACATCTTTGCAGGCTTGGCACTTTGAGCAGCTTACTTACCCTGACACCCCAAGAGGGGAGGACTGTTGCCAAGTATGTCAACAATTTCTTCGGGAATCCAGCAAAGAGGCCAGTGGCTACCCGAAGGTTGTCCAGACCCAAGCGCCTACCATCCACGAGATACAGCAGAAAGAGGGAGTCACCTTGGATCCTTGTAGCAGTCCGCAAAGCCGGGACTACGTGCCTTAGCCAAGGCCTGCCTGAACAATCACTGAGACAGAGTTTGGTCAGCGTTGCGTTGGACGTGGACTGGAGATCCTGCCAGTTCCCCTAGAGGGTGCTTTGCCCTCCTCCGGGATGAGGCCCGTGTAGTGAAAGGAGACCAGCACTAATCAGTAGAAGACCTCATCTGTGTGCTCTCCCTACAGCGAACCTCAGGGCAGACTTTCACGACCCTCATCCAGAAGCTGGTAGTGAACACAGCCTAAGGTGACAGCACAAGCCGGTCTAGGATTTATATTCATGTTGCAACCGTTTGGATCGACGTGTCCTCTATTTTGATACAGGACTGGTATCGAGAACACGTCCACCGAATCCCACGAGATTCGGCTAGCCCTTACAGGGAGATGCAGCAGGGGGGAGCTGACTGATGAACTGGGGAGGGGCAGCAGCATTCGAGCCTTTGTCTCCGGCAGGACCCAAGGGGTATGGCTACAAACTGCATGCATCCTCAAATCTGGCGGCCAGTGTGGGCATCAGCTTAGTCCGGTTACTTTACTTTAAATCACAGGGCAGGCCAACATGTCCACTTTGACAGCATGAAGAACCTCTCGTCTGTCAGAGGATCAAGTACAACATCCGCGGTCCGATGCCCACACGTATCGTGCGGAGGGACTTTGTCCGGGCAACGTGTTGTGGTCCAGAACACCACCAAAACTTATAAACGGGTCTACACCAAACGCCGAGGTGCAATCGCGACCCCCAAAGGCGTCCCCAGGAAAAGCTCTCCCCTATGGTTATAAAAATTGAACCCATCACTCCATGGACTTTTGATGCAGGCATATGCAGATGTATTTAGTGTTTAACCCATAAAATGTGATTGCCTTGTTCATTTTGTTGTTCTATCATTCAATAAATTGTGATTGTATTGTATTGCTCTGCTAAAGTCGTCTCTCTCACTCTCTTCAGGGACTGAGCCTGGTGGAGTCCATGGTCACCCTCAATCCTGTTCGTACCCTGTTCAGCTAGACTCCAGACGCAGGTGGGAGATTGCAGTCACGTTGACCCCGTCACACACCCTATGGCATCATCACGACCCTGCGTGTCTATATAAAGGAACCCGTTTCTATCAAGTGTACAGGATGGCTGTCTAGAAAGAAGGATGGAGACCGTTCCACGATAGGCTTAGGGAGAATCATTTTGCCGTGGTCTCGTGCTCGCTATCAAACGGAGTCGAAGCCGTGGTGGACAAACTGATGACGTTTAAAAGTCCTGACCATCCTCATGAAGTAGGAATTATCCGAAAACCTCAGGTTCTTTGACCGTATGAGGAATTGTTAGACATGCTTCCCCGACGTGGACCCCAAGCCCGCCCTCTTCTGCAAAGCTTTGGAGATATTGGGCGGCCCGCTGCTGGTGCCGAACTCCCCACGGACCGAAGGCACAGTCTGATGACACTCACGGTTATTCTTCTATGGAATCCAGTCACCGTTCAACTTTCATCCAGCTGTGTTTGCGCGGATGGTGTACGTTCGGTTGTGGCAATTGAGTGTTGCATGTACCAGCCATGCTGGAGATTACGACAGTCAGGCGTATTCTGCGGGAAACGTTTCCGGCGAAGCCGCGTCTGGAAGGCGTGGCGGGTTTCCGCTCAGCTTGGTGGGGACCGCGGTCGGTCTGGAAGTGATGACTGGCGATCGACATTTTTCACAGAACAAGGACTTGAAACGAGAGATTGATTCGTCACACCGGGAATCGTTAGCTGAAGCTAGTCCCTACGATCAACGATGGGGAATAGGAATGGGTGTATCTCATCCGAATATTGACAAACCCTGGACATGGTCGGGGAGAAACAAGTTGGGAGAAAAGCGCCATGCATCTCTTCGTGACGCGGCTGTTGTTGTGGCGGTGACCGTCGTCCATGCGGAAACCGTGACGTCATCCATGCACGCGCCACAGCGGGCGTAATCTCGCCAATATCTCCTTGAAGACTCTACGACGTAGTGATTCGTCATACATGCTGTTCACGCTGCTCTTGTGCTTGCCACCTCATCTAGAAAAGAGAGACACTTTATAAGAGCAGTTCAGAAAAGCTGTGCAAAGGCCATCAAAACAACACGATCAATGGCGTATTTTGAAGTAGCGTCATTTGGTGGCGTCCCTTAGCTTTCAGCTATTGTATTGTTGCCTATAAAACAGGATCGATCGAGCGGGTCATCGGATTCATCAGTTCGAGTCGTTGCAGATGGCATCAGAGCAACCTCCGCTTCTTTAGCCGTCAGCAGCCATGGGCGAGGACCTCTTCCCGCTTCTGACGCAAGCCCCATCTACGCACCGCGGTGACTCAAAGCCAGTTATACAGACCAGCTTCACGCTGGATCTCGGGATGACAATTGATGGACAAAAGTTGCCGGTGATCATGCAGCTGGCGATGTTCAGCCGAAAAAGCCTGGCATGATGGAGCAGCTTCGTAAGGAGTTGACTGGGGAAGACTATTACTGGATGGCGATATCACCAAGACCACTTGCGTATCCTCTCCGAGCAGCATAGCAACTCTGTTCGCTTGATCCTCATCGGTATCAACGATGCACGCTGCCGAAGATACGGGGAACCTTCGCCATAACCAGTCATTACATCGTGTTCGGTGAGAATGGACGCCTATGACCTATGACCATGGTGTACTGTACAGCAAGCTGCTGTGAAAGCTCAGAGTGAAACTCGGCTCTGCAGCTGCGGTGTTTGGTGCGCGCTCTACCTTTGTTCTCCAATGATCCAGGGTGCTGAAGCGACGCCCAAAGCCATTTTCGAAAGAATACCTCCCAAGACCACGCCTGCCAGACTTCTCAAAGAAGAAGAAGAGATTACTAACCCCTTCCCAAGGCACCCACCAAGATGGCGTGCACCTCCCCAGGGGACCCACAGCCTGACTTCTCCAAAGAAACAGAAGAGAGGAGGCCCCTACAAGACAGTCACCGAAGACGTCCCCTCCCAAGACACTCACCAAGAAGGCACCCCCAAGCCTAGAGTCTCAAAGCACCCCAGACTCCAAAGAACGGTTGGAGATGGCCCCGACGTGGGGAGGCGAGAAGGGTCAAGGGATCCAGTCTGGGGCTATCAGAGGAGAGTTACCTCCAGATCACCAAGACTTAGCGATCCTACTCGATGGCTATCACCATGAGCAGAGCAAACAAGGGCAGAGCAGAGGTGAAACAGAGGGCTCGAGAGACTACTTCGGTGACGGCTCAGAGACGAATCTGGTGATGACTTCAGTGACGGCTCAGAGACGGATCTGAAGGTGATGACTTCGAGCGGCGGCTCAGAGACGAGGATCTGGTATTCCTTCAGTGACGGCTCCAGAGGAGGAGTCAGAGACTTTCTGCGACATTCCCATGTTTACTTGATGGCCGTTTCCATCCCGGGTAAATGTTTTACGGTGTTCGACTTGCAATCCCAATGATCACCTGAACTGGTGGTGATCTGTGGATGACTACTATTGTTGATCTGTTAATGCGTCATTATTGTGTTGATCTGTTTGCCATGTTGATGTTGTTCTCAATAAATTGTAATTCCATTTTCAAGGGTTACATTGGCTTCTATATCTTCAGGGATCTTAGCTCTTAGAGGTCATTTTGGTACAGCCCGCAGGTGGTAAGACGATGTGTCAGTATGTCAAGGGACACTATCAGGGACAGTGTTAGACTCAGACCTGGTGGAGGCCATGGTCACCCCCTCACGTCCGTCGCCCGCTGCCATGTTAATTGCAGGCCCTACAGGGTCAGGTGAAACATCGTTTGTCAAAGCCTTCGCTAGAACGTAATGTTTCAGCAGGGGATCCTAGATCTTGCCCACCTCGGGGCATCGTGTGGGTGTCACAGTGAATGGCAACCCATGCATGAGGACTTGGAAGTTCTGACTTCGGAGTTAGGGATACCCCTGACATTTTGGCGTGCAAACGATGGGAAGCCAGCACCGGACCACCTGCAGGGTCTGGGGCTAAGACAAGAAGGTTTGCCTACGCCCGATGGTTGATCATTGATGGTTGCTGGGCGACAATACCAGAAGGGAAAAGCCGAAGGTTCGATGGTTTACCAAGAAAAGTCATCATCATAACACGTCCGTGTTGTACTTGACATAAAACCTCTTTGCTTCATCAGCCTCATCATCGCACCATTGGTTTAATGCCCACTACATGGTGCTGTTTAAAAACCCGAGGGACGCCTCGCAAATGGATCACTTGGCCAGACAAATCTTTCCAGGACAGACAGCCTTCCTTGAGGGAAGCCTGTAGGGATGCCACTTTGGCTCCTTATTCCTATTTGTTCTGGACTTGAAACCGACCACGGCCAAGAGAGCACAGGTGTCACGGTCCCATCTCTTTCGTAACCCCACCATCCTTTACATTCCAGGAGTCGTGATAAATAGAGATGACGTCTACCCTGACGAAGTTGACCCAGAGCTGCCATAGGAGACAAACTGAAACAGACTAGCCCATAAAACGTGCTGTTACTTACAGGGTTATTTAAACCCGATCCATAAAACACTCTTGACCACCTTGGTCGTGATCCACCGAACAACATCGGTCAGGTGTGCAACGGTTGTACGAAAGTCTAAGTGCTCCTCTCCTCTGCTTCCTCCTCCTCCAAACAAAGACGTTCCTTAAAAGTAGTTGCTTACCCCACAGCACCCACCATGAACACACGTTTGTCCCTGTCGAGTACGTATCCGTACCTCTCCTGGATGCCTTCTCCCCTTCTTCTTTCAGCCTCTCCCCTTCGACATACTCCCCTCTCTCCCACCGCGGTCTAGCCCTTTCAACCTTGGCCCAACAGCATACCACAACCTGACGCACCGGCGAAACGTGCGGGTGCTAAACGCCCCAGCCGGGCACTTACGCAAAGGAAACCGCAGAAGCATGCCCGCCGCAGAAAGTCAAACCCGTCATCGTGAAGAAACGGCTCCATGAAGGCATGCGGGCGTCGCCAATTTCGCGAAGCCGTTTGTGGTGCGAATCATGGCTGCTGGGCGACACGGGGCTACCGGTGTAGGCCGGTGCGTCTGCGACTTCTACTTTGGACCGAACGCCTGAGTTACCTGATGAAACGCAGTGGAAGTGGTACACGTTAGCACGAGATAATGATTGACTCGTATCTTGTTGAACTGGCAGTCTACCTACAGGAAAAACAGCAGCAGCCCTCCAGCACCTCGCCCATTAAGCCGCCGTGCCCCTAAGCAACCCAGGGGCGTCGCAAGTCACCCACCGACAAGAGGGAACAGAAGCAGAAGAAGAAAGGGTCGCCACCCTCGGCCCCAGGTGCGCAGCCTTGACCGGGATGGTGTTCACGAAGTCAAAGAGAAGAAGAAGACCAGCGACGTTACCCCCACTCCCTCAGCGACATTACCATAAATGAGGCCTCCCACTGTCCTGGTCAGTTCAATGGCTGCAGGGACGACACCATCATCGGCATCATCGTAATAGGCACGTTTGAAGCGTCACAAAGGCTCTGTATGTAGCGGTCCTTCTCGCGACACCAGCCATGCGACAGGCTATTTTTGAAACAGGCCATCGGTTGTTCGGCCATCTGTGAATGCGTGGTGAATTTGTAATAAGGCAACATTTCTATGACAACACAGCAACGTCAACGTTTACAAAGCATGGGTCACTGATGCATACGTTGATGAAAAAGAAGGTCAATCTGTGTCCAAGAAACGTCAACTTTTGCAGCAGAAGGAAGAGTTAAGGTCTCTTGTCTGCCTTGGCATCGGTGGTGGGTCCCTTGGTGTCTGGCCTGTTGGGTAGATGATCCTCAAGGGAAGATCCTCAAGGAAGATCTCAAGGAAGGTCATAAATAGAGGACACATCCTAGATTGACGTTGGATTGCATCTGCGCCGTCCTACCGCAGGTGGTATAAAGGAAAGATGATGGTCCCAGAAAAGTATGGCAAAGTCTGCAAGAAAGAAAAACGTCAACGACATTTGTCAAGTCCAACCTGTTGGAACAGAAACGTGTGCACACGCTTCACGATATGGATACCCTCGTCGGCTGAGACCCTTTTGCAGGACCGAGGCAGCATCATACGCCGCTTGCTTACCTTGGCGTTTTCAAGACAAGCGCTGTCAACCGACCTTTAGAGGCCTGAACTTTAGGTTAGCACTCCAGGGTTAGCACACCCCAGGACCGGATCTCCCTCACCGTAAGTACGGTTGACTTACTGAGTCGTGTATCTACATGTCCGCGTAAGTCGCCTTCTAAGAAGAGTCAGCGAAGCCGGTCGTGAAACAGTGGCTCATGGTTTCATTTGTTCTTTTGTTTCAGAATCCGATGATGTCCGAAGCCATTCTGAATGGAGTTGTGCAAACGGTTCCCAAAACGCGCTACGGGCCAGGCCAGGCAGTTGATGGCCCGTATTCGTGCTCATCGACTGGGTTGGAATGAGGTGGGTCAATTCGTGGTGGAAGAGACGCGCACCGGGTGCACATGGTGGATCATCAATGATCTTATTTGAATAGCGATACCAAATTAGGCCCTCCGCGGGGTTGGAATATTCTGGTCAGTATCTCGCTTCCATGTACCCCATGGACGATTGGTAACCCTCTGCGTTGGTCCTGGATGATGAAAATAGGGCATCCACCCAGCCTCCTCCTGACACCCCGTGAAGCGTCACACCCTCCCCACCCGTGACTTGTTTTTGACACCCTGTCAACCTTCCTCTGGAACCCAGAAGAAGAAAAAAGCTATGAGACCCTCCTCCCCTCTCCAACCGGGTGCGTCAGTTCTTTTAATAAAGACAAAGAGGGTGATGTCAACGACAGTGTCATCATAGGGCGATCAAGAGGAAACAACATCAACAAAGCATCATCATCATCATCATCATCGTCTTTGTCACCTGCTTGGACACGATGGAAACCACCACACCTATTACGATCCCCAAACGCAGGCTATGGAGGTGTTGCCTTCTAATGGCAAGCAGCAGGACATCAAGCCAAAACAGGACATCAAGTCAAAGCAGGACCCAGGAAGGAAACAAAACGGGGCCAAGGCCCACCCAGCCAGGTCGTGTGACGTGGTTGAAAACCAGGACCATTACACCTTGCTGCAAACCAGCCAGCTCCTTCCCAGGAGATCATTGCGTGTGGGTGCGTTGAATTGTGGCAAAGCCGATCTGAGCGATCTCCTTGCGTATCAGAAAGAGAATTCAAGGCAACAAATTTTGCTGCATTATTGTCATCGATGTTTTTCTCCAAAATGGCTTGGGTGCAGCCAGAAAATAAAGACCGGTGCCTTTGATAAAGAGGCCTTTCAACGGATCCTGGAAACAAGCCCGGGACGTGTGCCATCCCAGTTACAGACCGACCGCAAAGGGACTGAATTTGTCAATGCCTTTTCAAGCCTTCCTCAAAGAAGCGGTATTCATTTCTACACCAGTCAAAACCAGAAACCAGTACTCTGTGGTGGAACGTTTTCAAGGACGTTGAAAAACCGTGTATTGGCGTTGCTTCACCCAACAAGGGACACGCCACTGCCACAGAAGAGCCTTACCCAACTGATGCATTCACTACAATCATCGCGTCCATCGTACGATTGGACAACGCCCGTGGATGTACGTCCTAACGCTCCCTACGGTGAAATTCGGAGTCTTTGGATCACATGGAACGACAGAAGAAGCAGAAGCAGCGCCAACAAGACAAAGAAAGAAGAAGTACCTCTCTTGTTACCGGGACCCGTGTCCCGTTTTGAACAAGACCAAGGGGCACGTTTGACAAAGGTACCTTCAACTGGACCACCAGGCTGTTACGTGGATCGGGTGGTGAAAAGACGTCATTCCTCCTGTCTACCAAGTGAAAGATGATCATGGAGAAGTGCTGCCAAAGGCACCGCACACCCGCAAGAACTGCAACCCATTCCAGAAAACGGATGAGTGTATGCACAGTGGATCAGGTCCTGAAACGACGACGTCGTCAAAAGGATGAAGTGTTGGTGAGATGGTCAGGATGCCCTGCCAGCTTTTGATTCATGGATCCCTGCGGCTCATCTGGTCTTTAAATAGCGTGGCCTCAGTCTCTCCCCACCGATCAGTGGAGCCTCCACACCATCATGCAAGTGAACCGATCTCAGGTGTAAGGAGGGCGGCAAGCCATCCACGCTGGTGTTGCTTTGGCATGGACTTGCCACGAAGTGAAGTGGTGTTTTTTCTCCCAAGTGTTTTCACGATATATGGCGTGGTCATCAAGGCATGGTTCAGTTGGTGGACAACGGTGAAAACAATTGTGGACAGCTGTTGGCCAATGGCTTGGGTACTTGCTCCCACAACCCACGTTGGTGTCGTCGTCGTCGTCATCATCATCCCGTATACACTTCCTCAGCTACATCTCCAACCTCTGTATCCAGTCTGGTTCCTAAGAGAAAAGATCGCCGGTGTCTGTGTTTTCCAAGCGGGACTTTACGTGACCTTACCCAACGATGCGTCCATGGATATTCATCCGACAACAGAGTGAATCGTGCAGTCAAACTACCTTTTCATTCAGTGTGAATCGTCAGGAGTGGGAAGTCGGCGTCAGTGAACTTCATTTCCCCATGACATGGTACAATGTGTCATACCCCTTCCAACTGGTTTGTCCTTCATGTGAACTTGGAACCCGCATATTGGACTCTAGTTCAGCGAAACGCGATGCGACCGTGACAGAAAGAACCCAGGCATCATCAGAGCCGTCAGCGAAAGTCATTATTCAGAAGGTGTATTCCTGTCGCCAACTGGATCAGAGACTGAAGCATCATAGCTGTACACCTGTGCACGGCTGTTGGACAAGCATCGCCAAGATGTTTACCAGCGGATGCCCGGGCTCGTTTTCACGTCACCGTGAACTTCTACCCCCAAAGAAAGGCTCGATTTGAAATCGTGGCAAAACGCATGTCAGCTTTTATGCTCCCACCCGAAAGGCATGTTGCAGAGGCCATCACGGGTTCCTCCTGCAGAACCACCAAGTCAACCTGGCCACGATGCCCACCAGGTCTGCCTACACCACCCGATTGGTGTTGCCTGCTCCTTTGAAATGCGGTATGCTGCAGGATTCATGCAGCTCCCCATGGTGGACGAAGCAGAAGAAATAAGTCAAGTCTCTGCTCGGCCTGTGCAGGTGGCTGTGTTTGACCGTCCTCTCACGTCGTGGGTGAACAGGAAGGAAGCACACCATTTGGCAACGGTTTTGATACAGGTAATACGTCTACTCGGATGCAGTGGAAGATCAAATGGAAGTAGGGGGATACCATGGCTCCTTACTGATGTATGTCCCCGTGTCAGCCAGATGATGGAAGACAGCGTAAATCGATCAAAACCCCTCAGCACCACGCTACATGGGATTGCGTCAGGGAACCCACGGATGCCATTCGAAGATCTATTTAACGGATGACGTAGGACGTCTCGTGCCATTCAGACTGGGAAGACCATCGTGACACTTCATTTCCGTCCTGCGTCGTCTGGAGTGCGTACTGAGAATCAGCATAGGCCAGGACATCAATTATTATCCAGACTCCATGGCAGCGGCAGCTAAGGTGGACAAGCAGCGAGGGGCCGAGAAGCCCAGCGTGTGCGAGGGCATTCATCAACGAGAGAAGAGTTCCGGTAACATCTTGTAGGTAGCTTGGGACGTTCAGCGCTCTCCATCCTCAAAGACGGTGGGAAAATCGGCTCTCAAATCGAGGCGTCAAAGATGTTGCCGGAAGTTGGTGCCAAGATATCCGTTCAGGACGTACCAAAGTGTGGGGGACAGTTTGAGCTTATCGCCGGAAAAGCAAGCCTTACTTTCGCCCTTTTGCGACAGCACCCCCACCAGGATCACCTGCTGCGCCAACGACAGCTGGAAACAGCCTGTAGGATCCACCAAAGAAGCGTAAACCCTTGTTTTGAGAGAAGAGATAAAGGCCCACCCGATGGGGAAAGGAGTTGAGTTCAACACCAGACACCGTAGAGTCAAAGGCGTGTTATTACCAGACCTGTTGTATAGACCTGGTCAGATCGGCGAATCAGATGTCCAAGATGATACCCATAATAGCGGTGCCAGGCCCCAACTGGGTCTCCTTTTCTGTGCCCCTGTGAGTGACGTCCGTCCAAGAAGGTCAGTGGATTCGATACGCAGCCCTCTGGCACCCCCTTCGGTCGCGGGCCCCCTCCAATTGCAGAAATTGCTAGCAACCCTGTCAATGCCTACATCGATTTGAGCCAGTGTTACCTCCGCATCTGCCTCAAATCAGAATGCAGATATAAAATACGAATGCAGTTCTGGTGAGGGCGATGGGGCATACCGTGTCCGCAGTGAACAACATGATGCATTCCCTCTTTTCGTGAAGTGCGTGTACCAAAGTGGGACACAACCAACTGGAAATTACTCCTTCCATGGGTACCTATCCCTACCGAGCCCTATTTGGAAACGTTGCTGAGTTATGGGGAGAGCAGCCCTTCAAAAAGGACCACATCCAGTGTCAGGATGGTTTACCCGATGCTTCAGCTGGAAAAATGGATCCTCACTTTAATGCTGGCCATGATACTTAGCGGACTTGACATCGAGGGTCCCGTCTACCACGGGGCGATGGGAACTGACAGGACGTCTCCGCACTGTGAGCCTGGCTTTCTCCAAGACCGGTACCTGGTGGATGGAGTCCCCATGAAGCTTAGAACTGATTCATAGCCCGGTTTCTGCACGGTGAGATGCTGGAGACGTCGAGGTGCCGATTTGAACTGACCGAAAGGAAGCCGGTTTTGCGTGCGCCAGAGTCAACATTGATCCTGCCATGCAGGAACAACACGTGAAACACAGCATGTCACCGGTCACGTAAATGTCGGCCCGAGTCGTCACGGCCCACGACATCTCAAGACGTTCCACAAAGATCAACTGATTGGAGGCCAACATGCCCAGAAGCAGGTGGTGTTGGGATTAAGTGGACAATGATAGCTTTTGCTTTGGCAGCAAGGAAAAGAACCCTACCATTTCAAAGCACAACTTAGCGTGACCAGTCTCCAAGCTGGAAAGACAAACAGGCTGCATGGCACCGAAATCCAAAAGCGACTTTCAGGGACAACGGTGCTTTTCGCTCAAACAGGTGTACATAGACCTGTTCTCCACCGCTTACCGGACACCTGTAGCAAGAACATCCCTGCAACACCTCACCCTGGACGAATTCAGGAACGGATTCACCGTGTGGGTGGTGGATCTGACGGCAGATCTGGAGCGCGAATGGGTGTTATAACTACCCACGACAGACGGGCAAGTTGGGACTTGAACTTCAGTTGCATCAGAACCCTACCGCGCCCGTCACGCTCGTCTGCTACAGCGAGAATCTGAAAGCGTTTTGGAAAGTGATGCGGTTCCATAGCGCTCAGATGGTCTAGGATGTGGGCCCGGCAGCGACCCGGTGGCTTGACGACCAGACGCGAACGCCTTTCGTACAACAGGATCCCTGCTGCAACCCCTCTACCAAGGTACGCAGCCTTTGCGAGATCACTGCCACTGCCGTTGCTGTGAACAGCAGGAGGGACGATTATCCTAAAGCCACCATTGTCAATACGGACCCCTAGCCATCTCCCAGGACAACACTGGGTGTTGCGTGTATCGTCAGTACCAGGTGCCATGGACTACTTTGGCAGTTATTGCCGGACTCCATCCTATCAACAGCATCCAGACTTCCGAGATGTCGCGACCTTAGCGGATGGCTCCAACAACGGTGGAATGGCCAGTCACTTCAACCCTGGTTTGAGTGCCTCTTGTGGAATATGCCATTTTGTATGTACTGGCTCGCCATCGTGCCCGTAGGATGGTCTTTTGACGAAGTGATAAGGTGATTTGATCCTACGATACCCTGCGTCAATGAAGAACGTGTAAGACGTACGGTATTCAACCCGCGCCCACCGTGACGACCAACAACAACAAGCGCTAACCATGATCCACACCCCTGCCAAAGGACACAACCTTATCGTTCTGATGTGATGATGTTACAGTTCTGATGTTACAGTTCTAATGTTACAGTTCACAATGTTACAGATTCATACCGTTTGTAAGTAAAAGATCTAGGGTGCCCCCTAATCCTGTCTCTTTTGTCAAAGTGTTCTTGATATGTGGGGAAATAAAACACGTTTGAAAAATGTCAGCCTAGTGTTTGTTGTATTATTTGTTGGCATTGAAGCGAACCTTTCACTTTTTGAGAGAGAGATGGATGGCCTAAGAAAAGAGGGCCGTTTTTCGGAGTATTACTTCACTCCAGGACCTGAGTAAGGGTCGCCATTAAGCGGGATGAATAAGCCCATCTTTGTCATGCCAGGCGGGCATGCTCCCATGGGTCAATCGGCGGATGTACGTGTCCTTCCAAGACAACCTTACCAGTACACACATTATGGAAGGTACCACGATAGTCATCAGTCCCATTATTGCGTAAACAGGTGAGGCCCACAGCCATTGACTGACACCTGCCATGCCGGCAAGGGGTAACGATGCTGTGTCCATTAACTCCTAAAGTCCCAGTTCTCCATTCTTGTCCATTATAACGCACCTGCTTCGGTCATTCGGCTCATCCTATATAGTGAGGCTCACGATCATGACGTCAGCGGTGCCGCGTCACTACCACTCACGCGCGACCATGACGTCACCGGGACTACGTCATTACCCTCGCGCGACCATACGGACGTCATCGATGCCGCGTCATCGATGCCACGTCATCGACGACACGTCATCGCTGTCTGGTCGCCCATATATAAACTTTCAGTATGGGTCAGTGAGAGCTATCTTCATGCGAAGCATGAATACAGAAGAGTAGAAGTCGTACGACCGGCGCCTTACAGGAAAAATTGTGGTGAGCGGCGTCACCTACGATTTTAAACCCTACCTTACAAGGGAAGGCTGACATCAAAGGAAGAGACAGAAGCAGCGGCAGCCTACATCACGGCAGTACCACCTCCGCCACCGGACATGGCAGTATCTACCGCAATTGGAGAGTTCATTTATATGCCAAACGTGTTGGGAAAGCCTTGCCGTCCAACCAATTCGATGTCACCCAGGTGCACCATTTCGTGTGTACCTACTGCGGGGCAGCGTCCTGCGAAGGGAGCTAACCATCTGCGACGAAGTCTGCCCCGGGAAATTTATTTTCCGGGGCCTCGACCCTAACTCTGTCTATGTACCATCGCCACCCACAAAGTGAGGTCTCACCTTTCGTCCATACCATCGCAGCGGCCCTTTTTTCAGGGCCACCCACCCTGTCGAAAGAATGCTGCATCCAGTATTTGTTTTACCCACACACACACACACACACACACACACACTAACTTGCTTGTCTAGCCCACGCCATCGTGTCCGCCTCACCTCTCCCTCCCTCCCTTCCCTCCTTTTCTCTCAGCTTCCCTTTCCCTTCCCTCTCCGTCCGTCCCCGTCCGCCGCTCGTCCGTTCCGCCATCATGAAGGCGTCTACGCTCGCGAGATCGAGATCCGCGAGATCTCACCCGATCCCACCGGATGGGGCGCCATCTTGAAACGCGTCCGCCATCTTGGCCCGGAGGTGACGTCATCGTCATGTGCGCGCACCCACCGGAACCGGTCGTGACGTCATCGCGATGCGTGCGCACCCACCGGAACCGGGAAGCACCGGAACCGGAACACTGCAGGTGATCTCCTGACCGGAGTGACTGATCCAAGATGGCGGCACGGTCCGGTCCCGTCGCCATCTTGATCAAGATGGCGGCGCGGACCGAAGTGCCGCCATCTTGAAGAAAAAGGCGCCAGGGAGACGTTACACACTACCCAGCATCAGCTGAACGACATTCCTAGAATGGTAGCTTAGTCTCTGAATATATAAGTTTGATAGTAACAAACAAATCCCATTTAAATTGAAGAGGAGCCCCGGGAATGGGGTGAGATTCCTGAATCCTGAACCTGAAATCTGGGCTTTGCTTTGTTTGGGGCTTTAGCTGCAGATAGGGGCTTAGCAGTAGAGGAAATACTGTGTTGGTTCCGGGGACTGTGGGAACAGACTAGACATTCCCATACATTATAGATATTCCGACGATGTTTGTCAATTTCGCAGCCAAGGCTTGTATGAGGCAGACGCTGAAAGCGGTCAGATTAACCAGACACGAAGGAATATGGTAAAATATAGCATGGCCTTCTTATTTCCAGTGAACTTGTGCGGCTCGGCGAGATGTATCGATTTGGTGGCATGGAAAGGGCAACGTTTCGAGAGCTCGTATGTGTGACTAACAGATGATTATGATGCAAATGTACAGGAGTGTTTGGGAAGCTTCATATAGAAATCAGTTGTAATTCTACATTTCTTTAAAAGAGGTCTCCGACGGGTTACATTAGTTGCCAATAGAGACCCTATGGCTGTGGTCAGAGGTCATACAAGTGATTATTCTGGAGACTGGGATGGTTACAAATATAGATAATTTGTTCGTATGCTTGACCAACAGATGATTATGATGCAATGTTGCTTAAGAGTGTTTTTGGGCACCATGGAATTAGTCAGTTACCCATTCAATATTTCTTTAAAGAGCATCTGAGACGGGATTACATTGTGTTACTATAACTCTGTGCTGTAGTCAGTAGCCATCCAATTATTGCTATGGAGGCTGGGATGGTTGAAATATGCTCTCCCAAAAGAAACGCATATATAGGAATTTCAACTGTGTTTTTATATTTATTTTGAAAACTATCTTGTAGGCTTTATGAGTCAATGAAATATAGCGAAAATTGCACCTGGAATACAGACATATCGCCTTTAACGCAACTCGAGGAAAAGTCGGTTTGAGTGTCACATGGAAGCATGTGGTGGCGCTGAAGTCAATGCCTCGATAATGACCACCGTGGGCATCCAGAACTGCACGGCATCGCCTCGGCAATCGATGACGAATGAGTCTCAGAATCTTGTTGCCCAATCGCCCGGTCCTCTCGACTTGTGGTGCCTGTGCAGAAGTTGCTGGAAATTGTCTGGGGCTGAGGGTTACGGCGTCGCATCAATGTCGCGGGGCGGCCACAGATGTTCGATCGGGCTTATAGTCCGGTGATCTGCGAGGGGCCAGGGGGAGCACATTGATGTTGTGGTTCTGGAGAGTCGTGTGACGTTAACGTGGGGCCTGGCGTCTGTTTGAGCAACCATCACGGCGTCCAGGATCGCGGACGGCCCGATCGAACGTCACGGCCAGGCTTGCCACTAATTCTTAACTTCCCTCGCTTCATTACTTCATTTGGCTGCGAACGCCAGTCGAAGTGAACTGCGATAATTTATTACTCTGAACATTCGTTCGATGCCGGGCGATATCCAGTCTGAATGCCCGATGATCACACGAATATTGACTTCAGCACTGCATTCGCTCACTGACGTTGATGGCGGAAGATAAATCTGCATTCCGGAAGTGTATTCGCTTATATTCGATGACTCATAAAGCTTCCCAAAATGTTCAAATAAACATAAAATACGGTTGAAACCCTATATCATTTCTTTGGGAGAATATATTCAAATCATCCGCTTACTCCATATGTTTAATTGGATGTTGACTTGCAGTACTGAAATTATAATTGACACCAATGTAACGCAATGCTCAGATAACTCTTCAAAGAAATGACAATTGCAACGACGGTGCTAAACTGCTGCGTACATCATAATCATCTGTTGAATACGAACAAATTATCTGTAACAATCGTCTCCAGAATATGCTTGTATGACCTCTGACCACAGCTTATAAGTGCAGTATTTCAACAACTGCGAATTGCTTTAAAGAAATGTGAAATTGACTGTTCATATCGAGAACTTCCCCAAGCTGCTGACGTGCATCATAATCATCTGTTGGTCACATGCAATGCTCGAAACGTGCTAAA
Source organism: Haliotis rubra (assembly GCF_003918875.1). Taxonomy (NCBI): domain Eukaryota; kingdom Metazoa; phylum Mollusca; class Gastropoda; order Lepetellida; family Haliotidae; genus Haliotis; species Haliotis rubra. The sequence goes on from NW_025766287.1 coordinate 44,229, forward strand.
TAAGAGGCCGTAACTATATTTACCATGTTCCTTCTGTTTTAATCTGACCAAGCTGCGCTTAAAATTGACTTGATCGATATCTGCGAAATGGCAATGAATCTGATTATCTTCATCTGAACATTTCTCTGCTGCTGAAGCTATCTGCAAAACTAAATAAACAATCTAATTTCGTCTCTCTTCGAACACCAAATAGTTTGTTTGTTACTATCAACATATATATTCGAGACTAACGCGACCAGTCTGAGGCTATTCAGCGATGTTAATGAGTAATAACGTCTCCCCTGGCGCCTACGAATGGCGGCATCCGGTCATGAACGCCGCCGTCGGATCAAGATGGCGACCCGGATGTGCCGCCATCTTGGATCGGTCGCTTCCGGTCGATCACTCGTGTTCCCATTCCGGCTGCTTTCAATTCCCGGCGAAAGGTACTATCGATGTACATTCGATTCAGTAATTATATTTGACGTCGAATAGATATTCCCATTCAGATAACCCCATCCCGGTGAATATCTCACCGAAAGGATCGCAACATCATTTCAAATATTAAAACTGAACAACGCCAACAAGTGCGAACGAAAGAAGAAGAAGAAAAGAGGAAGAGTGAAAAGACATTACGATAACTGTAGTGACCAGTAATATTCAATATTATTATTATTGATATTAAACTGGCATTGAATGGCGTCTTTCGAGCAAATAGTGAAAGACTATTTAATGATATTAATAGTTGATGAACTTCACTTTATTGACAGCGATATTATAAGGCAAAACGGGTCGAAGAACCCCGGAAATTTCCCGAGGTGCTCGTCGTGAATGGTGTACCTTTGCGGACGCCGCTACCTGGTGGAACTTTCAGCTGCGTACGTATCGACATTAATTGTTCATATACATGCCATTGACGGCATCTCTTCGCACGATGATAAACCTTTCATATAAAGAACAAGACTCGACATTCGCATATCACCACGAAATTTTCCATATCAAAAGAGAACCGATATTCTATACCTTTATCGGCTCTCACTGATTATGCTGAATTTATATGAACGGGCAGCGATGATAGTCGTGATGACGTGGCATTAATGATGCGTGACGGTCGACGACGTGCATGAAGCCAGTGCGTGGCCACCATGACGTCATGATCGTGACCACTAGAGCGGCGACGGCTGTGTTGTGGTTGGGCTGAAGTTTGGTAATGGACACGTGCATGTTGTGTCCTTTATTGACTTGCCTGTTTCGCTTTAATGAAGACGATAAATTGACGCACTTTCAATGTTATTATTACTGTACGAACTTGTCAGCGAAGGACGCACCGACCGTAGAACGAAGTATCGAAGATGGCCATTCATCCTGCTGTAATACGGGTGAACTCACCGAGATATATCGCTTCAATATGCCAACGGCAATAATAACAACACTAAGGTTGACATTTTCAAACGTTCCCCGTAACAAACACGACAAAGAACGGAAGTTGAGATCGATGAAGCGGTATGTTTTAACGGCTATTAGAACTGGCGTGGGAACAGCATCAGGGTAACATCATCGGGGCTGACGGAATTTATTGATCGACGCGAGAATGGATCATCGGTTAGCGTTGTTGATTGTCGTCGAGCGTGCCGGTGAAAACCAACGTCTTACGTTGTTTGGCGATCAGGCTTTGTTCCGTCACTTCGTCGGAACCGTCACGAACGATAGTAATACGAAGCAATTGCATTCCACAGGCGCTAAACCGGGGTTGAAGATGACTGGCATTCCACCGTTGTTGAACCTCGACGTCATGATGAAGAAAAGTCTGGATAGCGATTGACAGGATGATCCGCAATATCCCGTAACCTGTTGCTGAACGACACCGGTAATCTGGAAGAACCGGCTGAAGATCCGTATTGACAATGTGAGCTTTTAAGAATATGTCCCTACTGCTGTTCACGGCGCGATGAAATTAACGAGCTCTTGAGCAAAGACGCCTTATTGAAGGGTTGTGAAAGTCCTGTTATGCATCAGGCATTCATGTCTGGTCGTCAAACACCAGTGGTGGTATCGGGGCGTTGGGCAGGTATTCAAAGCTGCTTGCGACTACTCGTGGCGCGGGCGCGAAAAATGACTTGGCGTAACGAGACTGCTCACAAACTGGTTAATCCCCAATATGCAAATATACCCTTCATCTGCGCATAAAATCCACCACCCACGGTGAGCCGTTCTGGCAATTCGGAAGTATTCTTGCACGATTCGACCGGCATTTGGCAATGTTGCCCATTGATTTCGCTTTGAACGTCACGTGTGGCAAATGGTAGAGATTCTTTCGCCTTTCATCATTGTCCATAATCAACGCCGCTCGCTGGTGCGGTGAAAACACCTCAATCGTCTTTGTGAAATCGCGTCCTGAATGTCGTGAATATGACGAACTGTCGAAGACTGTTTGGCCGTGACTTTCGTGTTCGGATCAATATTTGACGAAAATAAACAATCAGTTGGCTCGACATCGTCTCCAGCGTGAAATCGCACCAGGACTTATCATTCTGAATTTCGTGAGGACTCCCCATCACCGGTACGTGCTGAAGAAACTTGAACAATGGGGCGTCGTCGATTCACGTCACCGGTGGTGACACTGATAGTGCCATTTAAGTCGGCGTTAGGCATTCGGCCGGTAAAGTGATCCGGTACATCGCCATCCTGAACGCCGCTTTGTGCCTTTCAACTTCGCTTTATTCAAACCAGGCTCGGCCAGGAACAGGCTACTGAAGGTAATTTCCGGTTGGTTGTCGATCGCCACTTTCGCGAAAAATGCATCGTAGACTACGCCAGACGTGATGCATACGCCCGCATTCATGCCATCTTCTTGTTTTTGAGAACTAGTCGCGGCGCTTTATCAAATCGATATGAAGTTAGCAATGTTAAGTGGAGTACGATACGCTATCGTCTTTGACGGACGTCACGAGAATACTGGCGTCAGTTGACGCTGGAAACATTCACGGTATCTCGGCATCGTCTTCCGGCAGCTTGACCAGACGTTCGAATACCGGGCTGCACTGGCGTCGCTGACCTGTCGAACTGAACTCCTTTCGGTAGTGGCTAACTGCTCTTTCAACAGGTTACGTTTTGTGGTGTACATTTCCGTTTCGTTGCGGCGATCTGGTGAGCAGGTGACGAGCGTTTCACGCCGATGTTTCAGCTACTACGCACGGCTGTCCGGCGGCATCTTTGACATTTGAGCGGATTTTCCGCCGTGAACATTGTTGCGGAAATGAATAGTCACTGGGCTGGCGGCTGGCTCACAAGCGCTTTGTCACCCAGCATGCGCTCGGTCGATGATACCATGCTGATTGCGTGCCGAACGACGAGACGACGAAACCATGACTCTTCCCGATAACGAATGGCACCGAGACGTCTGCGTCTCGTTAAACTGAATTCGAATGACGTCGTGGTTGGCGTGATGCTGAGGGCGCGATGCGTGTCTTTCCATCTTGGTAACATACGTCGTGAGGAATACGATGACTCGAAACCGGCGAAACTGACGACTTCGTTACCCTGCGACGTGTTGCGGCTGCGGCCGCCGCGAACTGACGGCTGGCGCTCGTCCGCCATCGAGGAAAGGCCTGCGTACTGAAGAGGCGAACGGCGATGAAACGGAGCCTGTGTGCATCATTATTCCGGAACTTGACTTGCGTTCTGCGTAATATTTCTACTAGGAGATTGAGCATAAAGGAGTTGACATGGATTTTTGCCAGCATCATTTCAAATGGGAGCTCTTCTTCGGGGTGTTGATGACGATAACGGCACCGACATCGCTTATTCAAACGTAACTATCTTATCGCGACAAATTGGCGGGTGTTCGATCTTCTGGACAGTTGGCGTTTGAAGATACGCTCAGCCTAGACGCTTTAAACTGACGATAGCGTCGCGTTCTGCTAGTGGATGATTGCATGAAAGACGAGCCGGTTGAGAAGAGTATGTTTACGTATGCTGCATGTCGTGAGGAGGACTGCGCCTGACGCCGACTTCCCCGCTTCACGACGATTCGCTTTGAATGAAAGTGGCTGACTTTTATTAATAATTCGCTCTGTTGAGAAACAGAATGAACATCCCATGTCGCTGGTATAGTCGTAAATCCCATGAAAAACACGTTACCGACATCTTCTCTATATACTATAACCGAAACCGGGCTTTGAAGAGGATGAAGACCAGCTACGGCGATGGATAATGTTGACGACGACGACGTACCAATACTGGTCAACGAAAAGCTGTCACATTTGTTTCTCCGCATTTATTCAATGCCGGCTTCAATTCGTAACATGATGACCGCCTCGAAACGCTGAGCGCATACTTTAACGGCGACGCCGCCCTCGCCGCGGATCGGTTCGCTCGCCGATGATGACTCCCCGCTGACGACAACATATTCGCCGAATGACGCGAGATCCCGTAGTCAAAGCACGGCGGTACTTCATCACTTTTTTGACGTCTTCGAACTATTATTTCATCTTCTGATAGTTACGTTAACGGTAGCGCTCCTTCTCCATGATCATCTTTCATGATGAACGGGAAGGTACCGCTGCCGTCCACGTGTCCGGTTACCCTTTGTCGAAGCGACCAGCATGACGGACGCGAGTCCCCTTCTTCTTCAACAACCTGGCTAACGATAATATTGAGTTGGCGCTAACTGCGGCTGCTGCTGTCGTTCCACAATGATCAACGCTCAATTAAATAAACGAAACGTTGAACGTACATCCCGATGAACGCTTGACTGATGGGGAGACCTTTCGGTAGTGGCGTGTCTCCTTGTTGGTGATAACGCCGCGCGGTTTTCAACGTCTTTGGCGTTCGCGACTTTGTTTTCGGTGAAAATGTGCCGTATTTGAGGAAGGCGAAAGGGCGTTGTTTAAATTCGATCTGTCGTGCTAACAACTGGGATGACGCGAAGGCATCTGTCGAGCACCGGTGGCAACTTTCTTCGACTGGAAACATCGATGACACACGGCTTAATACTGTTCTCTTCTGTTGCGGGAAATAAACTCGATCGGCGCCTGGTCATCCCGCCTGATCCTGAATGCGGCGCGAATGTGATCGATACTGGTTTTCAACCATTGCCTCGCCTGGACGGAACCGAGCACTTATTGACACCTTTCCCCTTTCTGAGTCTAACAACTTGATGTCTGCTTTTGGCTGATGTTTCGCGCTTTACCGCAGGCACAACCACCCTCCGCAACTGCTGATCGGATCGGCATGGTGATGAACCGTCATCATGCGATGTTGAACAGACGATAACTGCTGATATTGTTTCTTTGGACATCTTCATATGATGTTTGCTGATAGACCGACATCTTCTTCTTCGCTGACAAAGTGAATCCTTTATTCCGACCGAAGGTCTCTGACTTTTCTTCTCGGGGTTCGAGTTGAACAAAGGGATCAAAACCAGATGAAAGCAGTCGAATCATACGATGGGAGAACTGGTGAATTTCTTTATACGGTCGGTTGGCGGGGGTTGCCGATGTTTGTTATGGAAGTACTGTTCCGGAAATATTCAACCGTGGAGGACGTTGTCTCGGTAAAAATAGGATCACCGTATTGCGTCGGCGTAGTTCTACTTCACCGCGAACGATACTTCCGGCGAATGGTCGGTAAGATACGGTAAATCGTTTGGTTTCTTTAACTCAAACTAAAATGAACGAAGACGGAAACGAAACCGTGACCGCTTTCAACCGACGACTTAGGACTTACGGTTTCAATGCCGCGTTCAATGGTCAACCGTGCCCGATGAAGATCCGCGGTGTAACTTACAGAATAACCAGCTGGTGCAAAACTCGAAAGTCGTGTTTGGCGACGATCTTCAACGCCGAAGATTGCGGCAATTATATGACTCTCGTCTACAAAAGGAAGAACATCCATATCGTCGAAGCGTGTTATTTCTGTTGGCTGGGTTGAACTTGGTAATGTCGTTGACGCGGGTTCTTCTGGGGACCGTCGTCTTCCATTATCTTCATCTTTGATGACCAACAAGTTAATGATCTCGATTATGATCTTCATGATCTTTCTTGAAGGATCTTCATGATCCGGTGTACGCAGACGAATCCTTTCATACTTAACACCAACCAATGGGCGTTTCTTGTTTACTGGTACCTTCTTTTCGTCGGCGTATGCATCGGTGACGCTCTTTATTGAAACGTTGACGTTGCTGGCGCAGCCAGAAATGTTCGCGCCGCGCGTCACGAATGGCGGATCGGTTCGATGGAACACCTGTTTCAATGACTGATACCGTAACGATGGCGCTGCTGAAATACGTGATTTCTTTATTGACATGATGAACGATGATGAACATGACGAATGGAATGAACTTCGGCGAAGCTGGAAGAACAATGCTATAGTTGATAACGATGACAACGCCATGGGTCGGGCACCTGAGATTCGAAGAACCGGAAATTGACCGGCACGCTGGCTTCGCTATCGTTAACGATAGAATTGAACCGATGCGACGCTTACAAAGAACGCTACTGCGTGCGGCGATACCAACGGTAGACTATGCCGATTCAACTTAGTGCGATCCACCGACCAACGCCACTTCCGCTGCGTTTCGATCGATGACTTTCGAGCTTCATCAAAGATGATCGTTAATTCTGATATTGATCGGCATCTTCGGTCGTCTCAACTGGCCAGATCTTATGCTTTCTCGAAGTCGCATATCGACAAACCATGCGGCGATCGACGGCAAACTGCCGGTGAACTGGCGTGATGGTTGACGACTTTCTGGTGCTGTGAACGCTGATCGACCTTCGGGGTTGGATGTTGACGTGGAAGAAGGAACGGTGACGCGACGGGATGATGCATGTTGGTGTATTGGTAACGAAACGTCTTCGGAACGAAGAACACCGAACTTTCATTACGGCTAGATACTGACCGATTGATTGATAAAATCGGG
>NW_025766288.1:0-50861 GCF_003918875.1 Haliotis rubra
ATAGGTTTCAAGTGTACAAGTAGTAACGGTAACATTTACGAGACGTAGGGGTTCCATTTCTTCCTCTGAACATTCATTACTTGCTGTATTCCGGTTCCGCTGTACAAGGATAACAAATTCTTCCTTCCTGAAAATCATTTCAAATCTCTAACAGTGATACATGTACATCAAACGATACGCAGTGAACAGCTTATACCAAAACTCAAAATCAGGATATCAGAAAAACATTATCTGAGAAGATGTCCTGATGAATGATGGACTTGAATAGTGCTGTGGAAGGCACTGACCGTTTGAAACAAGTCTCCAAGAAAGGGAGACTACTCCTGTATACTTAGTGGTAGCTGACAAACGCATGATAATAATGGCCATTTACAAAGCGCCAGTTTATATGCACTTGTTACCCCGGATAACCCAAACTGCCTGTGAGGCGCTAGAAGGTTAACAGTCAAATGACTTATCCCTCCGGGTACCCATTAACTGCTGGGTGAACAGAGGCAATTCATGAACAAACTCACTTGCCTAAGGTGAGACCACAGTGTCATGTGTTGTCCTGGGCAGGACAGAAGACTTAGAAACTCCAAGGACTCAAGCTGCCAAACACGGTCACCCATCCAAAGACTCTCCGCGTCCTACATTACTTAACTTCGACCGATTTGTGTCCCCGGCTCTATACACAACCATTTCATTAGTTCTCAGTTTCACAAGTGGCGGTTGGGTAGCCTAGTGGTTAAAGCGTTGGCTCGTCACGCCGAAGACCCGGGTTCGAATCCCCACATGGGTACAATGTGTGAAGCCCATTTCTGGTGTTCCTGATGTTGCTGGAATATTGCTAAAAGCGGCGTAAAACCAAACTCAGTCAGTCAGTCAGTCAGTCAGTTTCACAAATGATGGGAGGTTTTCAGATCAACGCCAAAACACGATCATAAGACGGTGTTACTATGGAATTGTACCCCGTGGTATGTACTGTTACACTGTTGTCTGCAGAACCATTTACAAGCCATGTCTTCGATAAATATTACATAAATCGTTATCAACCAGGAGACAAAGTACCCTAGGTGGGCAGTTCAGCCCGGATCAGCGAATTCTTTAACCAGTAGGCTACCACACCGTCCTTCTAAGAGTGAGTGAGTGAGTTTGGTTTTACGCCTCTTGTGGCAATATTCCAGCAATATCACGGCAGCGGACACCAGAAATGAGCTTCACATATTGTGCCCATGTGGGGAATCGAACCCGGGTCTTCAGCGTGACGAGCGAACGCCTTAACCACTAATCTATCCCACCGCCCTTCCTCCTACGATAGCTACCCAGATAATAACATACGATACAGGAGGTATCTTCCTCTCTTGTTAGTATTCATTGTTATTAGTAATAGCAAGCTGTGTCAAGCACCTATCTCCAGAACAGCCATACTCGGCCTCTGTTCATTTACTCTAGCTCAAGGGTGGGGCACTCCATAGCGTCGGGTTAGAGCATTCTAAAGCGAGAATGATACACCTCCAATTAACACGCTTGTAGACATTTCCTATAAAGTTATACTTCTCTATAAATATACACTTCATACTTACATACACACTTATCGAAACAACATTTTAGAGTGAGTGAGTGACATGTGGGGAATCGAACCCGTTTCTTCGGCGTGACTAGAGAACGCTTTAACCACTGGGCTACCCGACCAACCCTTTTAAAAAAAAAGGCACGAAATTTAAAGTCGAAAGAGGGGCCAGTGAAAGGTTTAGAATGTGGACATTGTAGACATGTTTCTTTGAGAGATATAGCATTACATTTGTGGGCGGAAGGGGGAATAATAGGCATACTTAAAGAGGTCACATGCAACCAAAAAAATCAAACATAATTAAAACACAATTATCACTTCTTCATGACATATAATATGCATTGCTGATTATGAAAAAACAAATAAACAAAATTATAAGCGTATAATCGCAAATCAAAAGTGCAATATTTTGTACTTGGGCTTACCTCCCTCGAAACGAAGCAGCCGGGATACCGAACCCAGTCAGAGCGGGTGGGTGTGCACTCAAGTGTAACGGCTGGTTCATTAGCAGATGCCGCCTTCACGGCTAATTGTGTGTATATATAGAGAGAGATTTTGGGTTTTGTAAATACATGCTCATTTTTTTGTGTATAACATTTTGCAATCAACAGACATCATAACAAGTCATGTGTTCAAGTATCACACCTGCCTGTCTGTGTAATTACATAATGTGACAGAGACCGAACTCGGGCCATAAATCAATGCGTTTTGTTTATGGTGTATAGCCTGAATGGTGTTAAGTTCAAATTACATGTGGTCAGTGATCGCAGTTGTGTATTGAATATTGTCATTAGCAGACAGGCAGGCAGACACACAGGTGTCAATATAACAAGACATTGAGTTTTGTCTGTGACAGCGACATATCTATATCACAGTTAGAAATTGTGTCAACTCTAAATAATGACATTGCTTTTAAGTATCGAACTGAGAAAGTGACTCGGTAAGAAGAACGTGTGGTGAAAAAGACAAATGAAATTATATAAACAGTTTATTTACTGTCATAACATATAAAAAGCTCGCGCCTGTGAGATATCAACAAAACATTATGAAAATAGCTCACACCAAAGCCTTCACCGAGTATTCACCAGACAGCCCGCTTCCAAGTTGCGCGAACCTATTTCACTGCGCACGTGCTATGAGCGCAGCCAGCTGTTGAAACCCGTATTCCCCAGAAAAGTCTGGGGAAAATTAGTGAAACGTTTGAACTCCGATTTCGCGCGTTTTTTTTCATCGCGTTATTTTTCAACTTTATAAGTTGAATTTGCATTTTTGACGCTTTGTTTCGGTAAGTCCATACCGAAAGGTATCAGAATCTGCAAAGTTGTGTTTTACGTTGCATGTGACCTTTTTAAGACCTGCGATACAGAAGCTGTACGGACAATATGGGCAGAAGTAACGAATAGAGTGAGACGTATTTTACAGACGCTTCGTTTAACACCGACCGACAAATTTGTTTTCACAAGCCGCACCTGCCTGCTGTTGTCTCGTCGCCCGCCGTGCACGAGACTCCCGACAAATAGAAATAGACACGGTCTCTTGTCAGTTTTTGTGTTTGGTGTACATTTCATAGTCTAGTGAACTTCCGGCAGCGACTGTGCATGTCTGGTTGTCGGTCGAGCATGACCGATAATGCACACGGTGTAACAAGTGAAGACAAATGCTCTTTATATTCTCGAAACGCTTGGATTAAAAATGTAATTTTATTTTATATTTAGAAATGGTAAATAAAGGCTGCACTAAATAAAAGACGTATGGAAAGATGATGCTCATGTGATTAATATACATGAATAAAAAAAATGTCGAGCATTATTCTCTCAGTGGAATTTGTAGAGATTAGAAGAAAACGAATAGGAAGAGTGAGTGAATATGACTTTACGCCCGCCTTTAGCAAAATTCCAGCAATATCACGGCGGGGGTCACCCGTAATGAGCTTCACACTTTGTACCCATGTAGGGAATCGAAACCGGGCCTTCGGCGTGACGAGCGAACGCTTTACCATTAGGCTATCCCACCGCCCCCGAATAGGAAGAAAGCGATAATATGGAGACAGAATGTATTTATAACTTAAGTTTTAAAACTTTTATTTTCCTTAAAACATGTTCATTTCAGAGACTAGCTGTTAGTCTATTGAAAACGTAACTACTGTATTTAGTAGTGTCATCATTCTATTGCAACGTTCCCTGTCATACACCTTCCAGCAGCAATGTACAGTATGCGGCACGCCTTGAAATATATACAGCTTTGAAATATGCAGCCTGTAAATGATCCTATATGCCAGACACAATGGAGGTATTATTACCAGTGTTGTGTTGCAGAGGCACGTATCATACCTATCCCAAGTATAAACTTTACAGTGAGGATTATGTATACAGTACAGATGTACGTGTCATGCAGGACCTCGAGACGAGTGTAATAACGGATGAGAATAATGAAGGATGTAAACTATTACCTTGCCTCATACCATGACCTTGTCTGATTCCATGTCCGTGTCGACAAGATGACATTATATAAAATATAGTCGCACTAAATGAAACTTTCTAAAATAATTAACAATTAAAAAAGAAAAAGGTGACACATGGTTGTTTTTTTATACATTTTAACAACGTATAAAACTTATACATGAGATGTACACATGTCGCAGGTTCATGTTCAGACTCGATTATTGTATAAATAGTGATGTTTCAATGAGCTATGATGGCTGACATGTTTACTCGAAAATTAAAAATCGACTCATGTCTGATTGAGGTCAACAGTTTGACAACTGAGCAGACTTGCCTAACGACACCAGAGTGAGTTGGAATGGTACAGATGTGGTACAAGGTACAACATAGAGGTACTGGCCATGCACAATGTCAATATGACATTCCCGACGAAGTGGTTGATAAAACACATTTCTTTTACTATATGTTGGAAAAGGATATGTAACCCACCTCAAACAGCCTCTAAAGAAACATACTAATGTAATTTCTAAATCACGAAGTGAGATTAAAAATAGTAAAAAAAGCAACTGAACTCACCCTTAAGTTTAAAAATAAATATTTGCAGGAATATCGTGTAGAAAAAAAATTCACAGTTAATGTTTAGAAAATATTTTTAAGAAAAAGGTCATTGAACTTTTAACTCCTTTCTTGTGTTTCTGATTGTTTTAAATTTATTTTGATGCTTTAGTTTGTGAAAAGCTTTGTCCCTTTGGGACAAGGCGTGCTGTGACTAATGTCATCAAAGCAGATTTTGTTTCCAAGTCAGTCTTTAAACAGTTGTTAATGTCACAACATTCAGCGCTGCATCAATCATACAACCAACTATCACGTACATCAAAAACCAAAGTGAGGCCAGTCTGGACACTGGCGTGGTCAGTTTGGGAGACTCTGGGAAGGGCGTCTGTCTATTGATGACAAATTACAGCGTACTCGCATTTCAATCACGGTACTAGTTACATAGGCAGGTACGTAGCTCACCTCTGCCCACTATGAATCTAATAGGCTGTAGATTACGCATACTGTATACTATAAGATTTTGAATGGGATTGTTTGAAGTATGCCTGTGGTATTTTGTTGACCCCGAGACAAGGAAATAAACATGGGCGTTTCGAAACAACTAAGATAATTACTTATAGTATTGTTCCAAATTTACAATTGAAATCGGAAGGTCGTTCTAACAATCTGTGACACAGTGTGATAAGTATTACACGGAATAGTATTTTCTTCTGGAATCGTGTGATGATATACCAAGCTGTCCACTAACAATACTTTAATCTCTTTTAGTGGCATTTAGAAGTTGGTCTGATGAACAAGAGAAATAGTTCTATGGATATACAACTTCTTTCTTACAATATATGCTTCGTTTCGGTGTAAATGCTAACGCCGTTATTAAGCAAGTGATATACCCATATCCAGAACTATTCCTTTGTTCAACAATACTTTATGTGATGTTCCAGTTGAGAAGAACAAAACTATGCAAAAGTGTTTCAGTTTATTTAAAAACAATCTGATTAAAGAAAACAACACATATATTCTCGTAGTTTAACACCGCACTCAGCAATATTCCAGCTATATGGCGGCGGTCCGTTAATAATCGAGTCTGGACCAGACAATCCAGTGATCAACAACATGAACATCGATCTCTACCCAATTGGGATACAATGACATGTGTCAGCCAAGGCAGCGAGTCTGACCACCCGATTTCGTTAGTCGGCTCTTATAATACGACAAGCATGGGTTACTGAAGACCAATTCTAACCCGGATCTTTACGGGTGAAAATGAAAGGTAGTTTAACTCACCCCAACGAGTGGATATAATAGTATGTGACATTCTCTTAGTGTGAACTGACCTGTTTGACAAACAATTTACACACTGACCCAGAATTTACAGATAAACGATCTGATTCATTCGTTCGGACAGACATCCGAGATAAGGATATCCTATAATGAGGATCTGATTGTCCAGACTACCGACCATCCTTCACCTCGGGCATCTTCGTGACCCACATGTTTCGTCTTGACCTACTTTGTTGTGACGTAAGTTGCGGGGACAGACTAAAGCGACGCATACCTGACACGCTCTCTGATTGTTTGGGTGCAACAGAGAGGAAATACCGTCTTGATTCGTCTCTTCTGAAGTGGTGTTCGGTGAGCAAGAGCTCTTAGCCCAACTCCATACAATTGTACAAAACTATCGGATCTTGTAAGAATCGTCAAAATAGGCTCTTGAGGTCAGCTATTGAGAAAGATTCCGATGATCACACAAAAGATCTGGGTTTGAATCTCAGCATGGTAATATATTCACATACAGAAACACAAAGTCGACTCTCCTCTTATTTACAAACTGGTGGTTAATTTGTTTTTCAACTTCGATATTAGTTCTGCTTCTGAACCAGGATGTTAAAATGTTGGCTTTTTTCTTATTTTCTCTGATTGTCAACAGGATTTGTTCCCAAAGTTTCTGTGACAAAAGTCATTTGTTCTTCCATATTTCAAAGATCTTTGTGTCGGTATTCTCTTAAAAGAGAATATTAGACAATTGCAATAATTTGTTGGGTGAAAGATAAAGTCATCAGAAACATGTACACACATTGTACCCACGCGGGGAATCGAACCCGGGACGAGTGAACGCTTTAACCACTAGGCTACACCACGGCCCCTTATCAGATGAGAACCATTTATTGCTTGCTTCAATTTAACTACCATCAGTTAGTGTTGGCTGCAGTCAAACGCCCTATTGTCGAAGGAACGGTTGTGTCGAAGTAAAAGCTGCGAAGAGTCTGTGTATTCCTTCCTTTGTCACTTTTTGCGGTTGTCTCGAACATCGGATAACTCGAAGAATTTAGGTTCCTTCGTCTTTTGGCCGTCAGTTTGTGACATGTCTGCCTGTCAGTTCACACAACGGGAATAGGGGTAACAGCGATCTTGTAGAGTTTGGGGATTTTTGTATCAAATACCAGTCTGTAAAATACTGTTCAATGTCTCCCTGCGTTCTTGACGAGAAGACTTTATTCACAGCACCGAGTCAACTATTAGCGTCACGCTTAGAGCACACAATACGTCCTTTGTAGAATACATGCTTTATTTCTCTTAGACTGCAATTAAAAAAAACCGGACCATTACCCGCCATTATATTATCTAGGCTAATACTATATTCATTGTACCTACAGCTTACGTATTTAATACAGAGCAGATTAAACGAAGAAGATATATAATTTTAAAGCCACGCTTACAAACAATCCACTATGGTTGGTTTATATACAGAAACCTTTGTGGCACACTTTTCTCCATATGGATTATTTGGACACATGTCGTTTTGAAAGGAGGCGTTTCGTAAACCATCACCTGCATGCAATTTGTGTTTTAAGGTATACTTGTCACCTATAAAATGGATATATTCACCCAAACAAAATAACAAAATCATTTCCAGTTTCATAAGAAATTCCGACTTTATCATCCAGATTGTTTTTCAGGTCCGCCCTAGTTGTTTCTCAGATCCACCCTAAATGTTATCCGTGGTCTTTGGACTTCCTACCACTCTCTAGTCTATTTTACTATACTAGATATCAGTAGCTACAACATCGGTCTCTCACATTGGGCCTAAGCTAACACGTCATGCCAGAATTGCCCAAGGCGGCGGTAAACCCAAACTTCTAGGCGATATGGTTTAGTTCTAAACATAACATTGATACAGTTTAACTTTAATATCCATTGTCAATATTTCTCCATCAAGAGGGCTTTGTCAATATTACGTTCGCAAACATGCTCAGTGGTCACGCTAGTCTGTTTCTGAAAATGAAGAAAGGCTCTTGGCTCCTTTTCATTATATGTTATGTTTATGTTATATGAACAGTATGTTTCTGTAAAAATATGTTTCCTTGAGACAGAGTCTGTGGCAGCCCCGAGGACAGAGCTAGACATGCTACACATGTTACCGTTTCACGTTTCACACCTATTGTGAAACTCTGACCTCACAGAAACTCTTATGTTCTGTTACAGAACGTTTGTTCTGGTACCTGTATTCCAACAGGTCGCTTACAACATTACAGATCATCAAGCTGCCAGAGAAACAATTTGCCGAGGTGCTTAGCTTAAAGGGAGTAAGCTTGGGCAAATTGACAGTCCAGCTACTTATTCAAGTCGAAAATTCGCTGTCTTTTTTTCTGCTGACATTTTACTAATTTTATCAATACGTAAAGACCTCCTCTTAGACAGAGAATGTCCTTGTTTCACCGGGTGGTGGGGTAGCCTAGTGGTTAAAGCGTTGGCTCGTGACGCCGAAGATCCGAGTTCGATTCCCCAGATGGGTTAAATGTGTGAATCCGATTTCTTGTGTGCCACGCTGTCATGTTGATAGAATATTGCTTGCTAAAAGCGGCGTTACAGCTTTACTCACGCACTCACTTCTGACCATCATCATCATCATCATCATCGGGGCTGTGGGGAAGCCGTCCCACGGCCTAAATCTTTACTCACTCATATTGCTCCGATCGACACATTGGCAATGGCTTTCCACATAAATATTGAATTATATAAATGTTTTGCTCTACCGTTTGTGGTGTGAGAATATGTAACTCTAAACGTGATTATTATTCTTAGGATGACTCTGGCGATGTCGCCTAAGTAGGTATATATTTCCTGTCAAACCACTAAAGTATTTTGTTTGTTTCAGTGTCCCTTGACCATGGCGACCGCTACTATCACCTCTGCCTTATGGACACTGCCGGGCAGGTCAGTATAATCCTAACAAACACATGATAAACTTCCTTACGTATTGAATATTAGTAGCATGGATAGATTTGTCATGTTTACATTTACAGGCAGGATATTCTGATCAGTGTTTATTTTTCACGCTCCTGGAGGCATCGCGTATTTATTTATATATTTTTTACCGTTTATTTTTATTTTA
This sequence comes from Haliotis rubra, assembly GCF_003918875.1. Lineage (NCBI taxonomy): Eukaryota > Metazoa > Mollusca > Gastropoda > Lepetellida > Haliotidae > Haliotis > Haliotis rubra. Next base: position 8,942 of record NW_025766288.1, read on the forward strand.
CTCCCTGTGAATCTGTCTGGGGGACAATCGAGACTGGTTGTTTTAAGGTGTTGATGTTTTATAATTACACTTGCGAATAAGTTTGATTTAGCAAAGCTTTCAATAAAATTCTATTTACATCCGTAGTGCTAGACTAAGTCGGAAGCCAGTACAGGGGATCAGAGGCTGGAAAGATATTGTATACTATAAACTGATTAATAAACGTCAACATATATATAGGTATGAATTTATAGCAGACTGAAATAGAAAGTTATTTCTGAAATAGAAAGAATAATCTTGGGAAAATGAACAACCTGTAAAGTAGAGGAGATACGATGTTCATGTTTTTAGTCTCAAAGTTCTTCAAGAGTGAGTGAGTGAGTGAGTGAGTTAAAATTTAACGTCATATCGACAATTGTTCGACTATACAGTGACGAGAAACAATTTTGTTTAACTATAAGAAATATATGTAGTAATGGACAGTAAAACATTAGCAAGTTATCACAATTTGAGTCTAAAAACTAACAATTTCAAATGATACAATACTTTATTCAATACAAAGATCAATATTACATATAATACCAATAAAATACGAGCTATATACAACCAGTCACCAAAGCCAGACCATCTTACTGGAGATCATGGGGACTTACAGTACCTTGGCTTCCTGCATGAACCACAGCAGAATTTAAGCCATAACTTTGATCACTGGCAGTTGTAGGAAAATCTAGCCATAAATTAAAACATGTCAAAATATGTTAGCATAAAATACTGGTTATCTGCAAAGTGCAACAATACCATTTGGTCTAACATGCTATCATCAGAGGACAATCTTTTACAATACTTCAACCCCATTAAATAACACTGCTACAATAATATTAGTTATCAATTGCATCAACCATAGTTAAAATTCATTCATTCTAAAGCTAGTATACAGTCCTAGTTCTTTTAAAAAAACTTAGAATTAAATGAGAATTTAGGTTGCTAAAATGATCTTGTATGTTTGAAACTTGGTAATAAGTATCGCTTGTGAGAGAAAATACTACCCGGTGAAGCAAATAGTGCTTAACTGTGATCATCACAAGGGATACAGAATGGAGGATCTCCCTTCAACATATACTCATGGGTAAAACGACTATGACCAATTCGACATCGTCTCATTACAACTCCATCATGTCTGGATTGACATCCCAAGTAGGTATATCCTAAGGTCTGTTTAATTTCATGAAGTGTATTTATACCTACTTGGGCGTTCTACCTTGTTTGCATTTTACTGTTTCATATACTAGTGCTCTCTGACATAAGGTCTAAATCAGGGTAAGGTATCAAGAGTGGAAACACGGCTGTTCTAGAGCCGCTTTAGCTGCAGCATCAGCTTTTGTATTGCCAACTATGCTCACATCACTCGGTAACCAGCGAAAGACGATGTCGAACTGGCCAATGGAAAGATCATTATATAACTCTGTAATATCAAGAAGGCATGACAATGAATCAGAAAAAATAATAAATTGTTTACTATCTGTTCAGTATACTCCAAGGCTGTCAGAATAGCCTTAGTTTCAGCAGTGTAAATTGAGCTATTACCAGGTATTCCTAAGATATTGTTTGGGATCCAATGACAGCGGCACTTGAAACCGTGCCACCATCTTTGGATCCTTCCGTAAATACAGAACGATGAGAATCATATTTCAATCTCAATTGCTGATATTCCTGTTCATAAACCAATTGATTTGTGTCTGATTTTTTAAATTGAGTAACAGTTAGGTCAACGTTTGGCCTGATTAACTGCCAAGGAGGAGTAGGTAACAGCTGAAATGGCGCAATTATGTCAAGGTCAAGATTGGCAGCTGAAATGTGTGGTTTGAGCCGTATACCGAGTGGAGGAACTAGTTTAGTATTTTTCTGAAATAGTGCCTCACACTGTGGGTAAAACCCGACTCATAAACAGTGTGTGATGGATTCGAGCGTAATTTAGTTATATACTGAAGATATATTGGTGCGGCGGGGTTTGTGAGAGGGGTCATCAGCTTCCACATACAGACTGTCACTTGGAGAGGTCCTGAAATCTCCTATATAGAGTATCAGGCCTTGGTGATGTATTGGATCTAATATTTCCAAATCACTCTTACATGCTCCACCATATATGATAGAACCATAATCCAGATTCGAGCGAAGAGACCTGTGTAGTGAAGGAGGGTAGACTGATCCTCTCCCCACATGGATTTGGACACGACTTAAATAAATCCATCGCCTTCAGACACGTTGCTATGAGATATTTAACGTGTGGCTTAAAGGTAAGGTCAACAATGATACCCAAAACTTGGCTTCTTGTACTACTTTGATTGGAGTAGCAGCTAGATATAGCTTGGAGTGACTATGCGGTATATATTTCCGGCAGAAATGAATGCAATTCGTTTTTAACTTTGAGAACTTAAAACCATAATTCATCGACCAAGCATCTATCTTATTGAGACAGAGTTGCAACTGTCTCTCAATAGTCCGCATATGTTTTCCTCGACATGACACATTAAAATCATGCACAAACAAAGGCCCGTCAACAGAGTCATTTAAAACTTTCCATAAGCTATTGATTTTTATACTAAACAACGTTACCGATAATATGCTACTTCGTGGAACACCCTGAACTTGTCTGACAAAGTGGATCCCACACGTACCTGGAAATGTCTATTTGTTTAAAACTGTGATAGGAAATTAGGCATATGGACTCTCAATCCTATCTCATGGAGGTTCTTTAAAATTCCATATTTCCAGATGGTATCATAAGCTTTTTCTAAGTGAGAACAGTTCAAACACCTTTTGAAATCACTGGTACGTTATTCAGTGACATGAGTGGTTTCACTACAATGTGCACAGGTTATATTATTTTTGCAGGAATTTACACCATGGCCAAATTTACCTCAGTGGATTAGGGATATATATGTCGACATCTATTTTACAGTATCCTGCTCTGACTGATTTTGGTGCAGTGGGAGATGATGAGGAAAACAGGTACGTATTTGTTTGGATTGTTTCAGTACCTTGACGCCTGGTGAACCTTTTCACAAATGTAACACTTTGCACCCTCATTTCAGAAACAATATCCAGTTCGATATATCATTAAATAGTCTATCCCGATCTGTACTAATTCCTCTCCTGGTATTGAGAGATCTGTGAGGAGATACACTGACGGGGACTCGGACAAATTCATCAGTTGACAAGTTTGTTGCTTGTTGTTGTTTGGCACATCGTGAACAGCCAGGTGTGCGAGAAAGGATGGAGACGGCACATCGTGAACAGCCAGGTGTGCGAGAAAGGATGGAAACGGCACAGCCAGGTGTGCGAGAAAGGATGGAGACGGCACATCGTGAACAGCCAGGTGTGCGAGAAAGGATGGAGACGGCACAGCACACGCAAATGACTCAAAAACTTTGCCGGCACTTGTGCACGTGCTTCGCGTACACCTGGCTGTTCCTCTCTTTGCACTCCACCCTCGTGACAAATAGTGAGTGAGTGAGTTACGTTTTGCGCCGCTTTTAGCAATATTCAAGCAATATCACGGCGGGAGGACACCAGAAATGGGTTTCACACATTGTACCCATGTGGGGAATCGAATCTTGGTCTTCGGCGTGACGAGCGAAGGCTTTATCTACTAGGCTACCCCACCGCCCCAACAAATAGTGAACTGTGCCAAAATTTTATAGATAGTTTGTTAAACAACTTTTTTATTTTTAGGACATAAATTCTGCCAAAAACTCAAAGAGCTGGTCTGATGTTTTGATTATGATCAGCGTTTCATTGAGTATTATATGTTATTAGTTTTCGAGTTAGATTGCAATTCATCGGTCCACTTTTGAGACAAAAACGGACTATATATAGTCACGACTATATACTGAACAAAATAAGTTATGAAACATGTATATTCTAGGGTATACTTGGCAAAATTGGCGCTTAGTCTTCGCTATGAAAACAAACATCTCCAAACATCTTCATGAGCACTTCTGTTTGTGTAATAGGACGTGGAGTCATCTCATAGATGACATCCGTACCTTATCATCATGCTTTGCGGGTTAACCTCTTTGGTCATGTGGACAAAGCTTTCAATTTCGGATAAGAAGGTCCGTGGTTAGAATCCCAGAACGTGACTTGGAAATTTTAAGGCCGCTATATTTGTGTTCAGTATATAGAGCTGTATATCATATCCGTCACAGAGCGTCACTGAATGTTTTCGGACTGTCTGATATAACCATACACGCAGGCTGTGCTGTTGGCGTCTCAACTTGCCCGGGCTGGGTTTTCCATTATGGTGGGTATTTCGAGAATGAAGACTAATTCCTAACAACGGGGAAAGTACTATGGTTATACAACTTTATTATTATTGTAAGTGACTTCTCCTCGTAGCTGCTAACATCGTTATCAAGCGTCGTTTAAATTAATAATAAAGAAGTTGTACATCCATAGAATTTTCCCGTTGTTCAACACACCTACTTCTAAATGCCACTGAAAGCAGACTAATTCTACCACAGATAATTGATAACATTTTATTGTACATTTCATTACAGCACAAGGACACATACGTGTCAACATCACATACATTTCTACAGCACTCAGTTGGAACCAATACAACAAAACCCCGTTAAACCGCACATCGTTAATCTAGACCCTCTTCCAGGCGTCTTCGAGAACGTTTCTGTACAACGGGTTTACTTCAAAGTGATGTTTAGATCCTGGAATATGTTACGGTGGCATGTTTCCATGGTAACTGTATACCTGATTAACGGCTTTTTGTGAAAGACATTGGGCACCCTGACGAGACACTACATGGTGAGACTTTAACATGAAACGTCAACTTGCAAACACCAACGGAACATTTCGGCCATAGCATGAAATCAATTACACTGGCTCTCTGGAATATGTGGGAAGACAATGCTAGTATGTATTGTATGAGTTCTGTATGGTGATGGGAAGCGTGCAATCGCTGGAGTAGTACGTCTTTCGTCTGGAAATCCTGATTTATGGGCGAAGACATTTGTAAACATGAACTTGTTTATAAAGGGACATCCCTAACAGTTGTCCGTTAATTACCGTGTACGTGAAATAGGGTTTGTCAACACAATGTCATTTATTAAATGTATAGCGTGAGGTAGCCTTGTGGTTGAAGCGTTCGTTCATCACTGCGAAGACCCGGGTTCGATTCCCCACATTGGTAAAAGGTATAAAGCCCATTTCTAGTGTCACCCATGATATAGCTGAAATATTGCTAAAAGCGGCGTAAAACCATTACATGTTCACAATCAACGGTCATGTAAATGGGTAAGAGTCAACATTATCTATCCCCACATGGGCACAATGTGTGAAGCCCATTTCTGGTGTCCCCCGCCGTGATGTTGCTGGAATATTGCTAAAAGCGGCGTAAAACAAAACTCAGTCAGTCAGTCAGTCAACATTATCTAAATACTCTAGATGTTGAGCAATAACAAAGTCATACTTTGGTCAAATAATGTTTTAAGGTTTATGGAATGTATTAACTGCATTGTGTGCACTGTAAATATTTGTGGTGTGGTTCAGTGTGAAACACGAGCACTAAGAACATGAAGATACGAAACAATTGGTCAACCTCAAAACGAAAACAAGGATGGCATAAATTAAATCACATCTTCTCAAGCATGTAACGAATGTTAACAAACAAATAAACAGGTTATTTCAAACGGCAATATTTTGAGTTAAAGGAGTCGTATTTTTCTATGCTAGAATGTTTTAGGGCTGCCAATTCTGAAACTAGTTGAATCGTTCCTCTCTTGACGTGACACGTTAGTTTGAATGGAGCGTTTACGAGTGTGTAGCGGCAGTTGACCTCGGCAGTGTTCGGAGTTTTGTACTTCTATTCTCTGTAGGGAGCCGTGGTGGGTCATTGATGTCACGGAAGGATGTGGAGTGTCCTGCACTTTTATTTCTGTCACGTGACTTTTGAGGTCATTGTTAACAGCGACTATCACACAGATGAGTCAACAACAGCACATTCTCACACAATAACAAGCACCAACGTCCTCTCCTCGATGCAGACACGTCATGCTTTGGGTGAGCACTCCCACATTCTTGAACCAGATTTCTATCCATTTCAACATACTTTGTACAGAAACAACAATGTGCAACAACAATGTGAAACAAGAAATTTGGCAAAACAGTCATTCAAAAGCTCGAGGTCACTTCTGGTTGAGCTGCCTGTCCATATGCGCCTGCGCAAAGTGGACGAAGAGTTCTGACATTCTGGACGCCATGTTTTTTTTGTGCCACAGATTTCATCTTCTCGCTCACTTCTCGTTCTTCTTGAATAGCTGCTTGAAGCTTCTCCAAAACTTCTTCTTCTTCTTCGGACACACTGCCGTTGTGAGCGCCCCCTGGAACACGTTCTTCAAACCGTCCCCTGTCAGGGACGAGCACTCTACATAAGCTTCCGCGCCGACCTTTCTGGCCAGCTTTTTGGCTTGGCTCAGGGATACGCATTCACCCGGATACTGAGCATCGTCCCTGAGATCCGCTTGAGTTCCGACAAGGATGAAGCGGGTTCCGGGTTTGAATTCCTTCAGCTCTGGGATCCATCGTGTCCTGACGTTAGTGAATGAGTCTTGACTTGCCACGGAGAAGCAGACGACAAACACGTCAGTGTTGAAGTAGGACAAGGTCCGCAGACGATCATACGTTTCCTGAAATATTGAAGAGAACGTGATTAATCTGACAAACTAACAATGAATAACACTTATCTTCGATACCTACCTCCCTTACGTTATGTACATACATACATACATACATACATACATACATACATACATACATACAGACAGACATACAGACACACGCAGACATGCATAAAGACATTTGCATACACACATATATACATACATGTACATACATACATACAGACAGACAGACATGCATGCATGCATACAGACAGACAGACAGACAGACAGACATGCATACATACAGACAGACAGACAGACATGCATACATACAGACAGACACATGCATAAAGACATGCATACATACATATATACATGTACATGCAGACAGACATACATACATACACACACATACAGACAGACAGACATGCATACAAACATGCATACATATATACATACATATACATACATACATACAGACAGACAGACACACACACACATACATACATACATACATACATACATACATACATACATACATACATACATACATACATACATACATACATACATTTCTCTTAGAGACGGTGGACTGGAAATATAGAAATAGAAAATATACAACCATATTTTATATGTTTAAAAATGAATGTTCTCCCGAAATATAACATTATGATTATAAAGGACGGTGAATGTTTACCGAAAAAATACATATTTTGTTTTTAAAGGGTCGTAAAAGCTTTTATCATTTTTCACAAAGAAAGAGACAATGCAGACCTTCCCAAAGGGCGAATAAGATGAATATGTCACAGGTTTGACGATTACGTCACAAACTATAAAAACAAGCATTACCTGCCAACCGTGTTTAAGACAAAAGCACGCACTTTATCAGAACGAGGCTCGTTGACCTCGGCTATTCACCTGTTCATAACTACACCGTGCCATAACTATCATCATCACATCCCAAAACGTGCCTCCGTGGCCTGGGGACACTAATATAGCTTTTTAGCTTTTTATTTCCTTTTAGCAGCATGACGTAACACTAATAAGATGCGTGCCCAGATGGTTCGCTGATTATTTATCCGTGTGGGGGCGCTTCCGACTGTGTTTTACATCCTTGATTATTTTATTTTGACACATTTATGGTTTTCAAACACAGATTCCGGACACATTTGCTACGAATAGTCTCTAGAAATATTCATATTCTTGAAACACCGACCTTCAATATTTCCTGTCTCGGTACTCCCTAATAAAACTAATTATAGGAAACTGAGGTTTGTTCTCATATTTATATTACAAAACGGGACGTGTTTGTTAGGAATATACTGACCTGTCCGGCAGTGTCCATAAGGCAGAGGTGATAGTACCGGTCGCCATGGTCAAGGGACACTGAAACAAACAAAATACATTAATGGTTTGACAGGAAATATACTACCTACTTAGGCGACATCGCCACAGTCATCCAAACTATAACAATCGCGTTCAGAGTTACATATTCTCACACCACAAACGGTAGAGCAAGAACATTTATATAATTCAATATTCATGTGGAAAGCCATTGCCAATGTTTCGATTGGAGCAATATGATTGAGTAAGGATTAAGGCCGTGGGACGGCTTCCCAACAGCCCCGATGATGATGATGATGATGATGATGATGACGACGACGATGATGATGACGACGACGACGATGATGATGATGATGACGACGATGATGATGGTTAACATTGTTTACAGTAGTGAGTGAGTTTAGTTTTAACGCCGCTTTTAGCAATATTCCAGCAATATCACGGCGGGGGACACCAGAAGTGAGCTTCACACATTGTACGCATGTGGGGAATCGAACCCAGGCCTTCACCGTGACGATCCAACGCTTTAACCACGAGGTTACCCCACCACCCCTGAATACAAAAGACCGACAATATTTTATTTCACAACAGGCTGCTGCTTGCCTGGCGTATACTTCTCAAATACCATGCCTTGCATACATACTGCAACCCGATAGCATAATCACTGACACACCTATGTGTATGCATACTTCAATATATCCATTCAGGGTGTAACAATGTCATGCACAGATGATGTACGTACTTCACCTGGTAATTACAGATAACAGATTACCTGTTTACACATTCCGTTGCATCCTAACCAATGATTACCGGTAAGAGGCGCGTGACAGGTGTGTTTGTCAAAACGCTGGGTACTAGATAACCATCATCATTTATCGTAGATACAACTGTATATAAGTGACCCTGAGGTGAATCTTGTTTTTCACAAATGCTTCAGTCGCATGATAAAGGTGAACTCATTTAACAAACTGTTACTTCCATCAGGCGCCATCATCGTTCGTCTACACCTGTTAGTTACCTACAGACTACCTTTCTATAACAAATTGGTTCTAATAATAATTTATAAAATGGTCATCCCTGGACGCGATATACCTACACGACTGATTCCAATAATGACAATAATGATAATAATAATAGTTATAATTCAAAACACATACAGAGTATGCCTCAGACATCAAGACCTCAACTGAACCCACGTGAAACCTTTAACTCCAACCAGCTACAGCTATAAAGAAATTTAAAATAATTTAAACCCAAACTTGCCAGCGGGGAACCCTAGCGTTAAACGAGGCTGCATCTTCGTTTTTATGGACAAAAAGCGGTGTGTCTTTTTATTCTTAGGAGTGGACATACCTAAACCACGTGACACAAAATTCCTCGCAATCACGTGACAACTTATACCCGATTCGAATTTGAATACATGGCCGGGTTACGAGTAAGACAGGTGCTAGAGGTATTACATATTTGGAAGATTTGTACGTGCAAAGCACACAATAATTAGGCTTACATACATACATACAAACTTATTCTCTGCATGTGGTGCATAATAGTCAGGGTATCATGAAATGGTTATTAATTATTTATAATCATATTTTCTTTTGTGGTCTTTTAATAGCTTTACAAAGAAACCCGTGTTCTGTGAAGCTAATTCTAATGCCCTCCGTAGTTTACATTCTGAAACTTCAGTCTGTCTCTCCGCTTCGTTTCCGCTTTAAGAATGCCAGTTTTGTATTAACCTTGTCTGGGTTTTTAAAATAAAAAGTCGTTAATAGGATATATATTACACGCGTCAAAGACTGAGGGCAGCTTTATAACAGACTGGGTAGTCACTTGTTATTTGTCCATTTTCGAGTACATTGTATGTCTTTATGGCGGATTAAAGGAATTCCCGAGGCTATTCGCATGTACATGAGAATTGTGAAACTTGGTTTGATCCGTCAAATAAGAATGTGGACTTTGTATTGGTTATTCAACACAGGTTGGTAAGTGCCTCCTCACACTCCCGACAGGCTGTTGACACACACACGCTAATGATCCGCTGGTGAAACTGGGACCGTGAAATTGACGCATGGGTGTCAGTTTTATTCTGTCCAGTGATACAGAGAAGGGGTTTGAAAATTCAGGACGTAACGGAATTCTTTCATAGATTGGCTGCTTATGGTACTTGAAACTATATCAAATATAACTTTATTTGAAATATACTAGTATATTTAGTGTTTAATTGATTGTTTCAGAGTGGAAATATAGCTTAACCGCGTTAAGGATGATTAATTGTGCACGTATTGTGTGTATATTAAATATGCTAACAGAGTATTTGAATCAGGTTATGCTTCTTGCGGATACATTAGGGAGGAATACATCGGTTAGTGGCTGAAACTTATGTGATTAACATCACTACAGCAACTTGTCGTTATATAAGTACAACAATCACCTTCATATTTATGTTAACTTTTGGTTCTTCCGAATCTCCATATGTAACGCCGAAACAGGTCATACACAACGCCCAAAGGTCAAGTGCATGCACTTAATTTTTCAGCAATCCATTCTCGCAATAAAATATGTATATTTGCTTGATTAGTTTGGTATATTTTACTCCAAGGATATGATTGTAACTGTTCCGAATCTTCATGCAACGCCTAGACAGGTCACACACAACGCCCCGAGGTCAAGGGCCAGCACTTCTTTTTTTTCAGCAACGCCCCGACTTTTTAGCTATTCTCGCGTGGCCATTCGCTGACCACTGAGGGACAATCGGGAAACAATGTCACTGCCCAGACACTTGACATATGAAAACAATTACGTGGTCTTGAACCTTGGGCGGACTCTCACGTCTCGCGACAAGCTGGGAGAAAAGCTGAATGTAAAACAAAGCGTATGAGGAACAGTTACGTCATGCAACGTGCTCCGGTGTGGAAGTCGACGTGAGCGCTGCCTGTACCTAACACTGGGTCTTGATGTGGGATGTGTGTCTGTGTGGCTGCAGGAGGGGAGGGGTAGTGAAGGTGACTGTGCTTGACTAACACCGTGAGAAATGACATAATCGATTTTACGCACTAAGCATAAACAGGGTCGGAGCTAGAACACAACCTTGCTGTAACCCTGATTTTACCAAGAGCATGTGTACTTTTGTGTCAACTGGTGACTCACACGACCCTTGGATATATTATAAAAAGTGTACCTGACATACAAAATACTGAATATGTATGAAGGTTGTTGTACACATGTGTAGGTACAGCAACATACGTCACACAAGATACTGTATGTCGTATAATCATATGCTAAACATTTCCAGTACCATGTCCAATGTGAGATTGGTTATAACGCAAGTATGCATTTGATGCTAGTAAATAGTAACTAATAAAAAAAGCTCTGTGTCAAGTGTACGCTGGCTTTTGAAAAATCCTGTATGAGAATCTTTAATTTCCGATTTTAGTTTCAGAAAATATCAGTGTTTGTGGATTACTTCGCACACATTACCATACAAAACATCTTATTGTGTGATCCTGTAAGCAATAGAGAAGTTATTCCTTTTAAAAGCAATACCAGAGAGAGGTGTTTCCTTTTAAAAGCAGTACCAGAGGGGATAGAGCTGTAACACTTGTTGAACTTGGTGTTGTCATAACTAACAAGAACATTTGCTATTTCTTGTCCCATTATTTATCAAAGTAACTACAACCGGAAAGCTTCCAGCAGCGACCTCTCACAGCTCACCTAATGTATCAAGTCTTCTGCATTACACAGCAGGGGACAAAAGAGTCTTACAGACCACAGAGAAGAAATAAGAGGATTGCGACGTGTGGGGATATTAATCTTCTTACCTATTATGACTATGAACGGTCAACGCTGGCTCAGAAAACCTTGAGATACAATGCCTTGTATGTGTTAGGGTTAGGTTTTATCATTCATATATTTTGTCTTTCTAAAATATGTATTCCTTGGTGCATATGCTGCACACATGTTTAGTCTCTGTTACAAACCCAATGACATATATACTGAGAGAAACAAATAAAGCAACATAAGAAAATTCAAGTGTTCCTTTAATATTTTCCAGTTTTCATCACCAGCTTTGAATAGCGCTGTGGTGATGAAATCTGAGAATAAATAAAGGAACACTGCCATGAAGTGGTGTTCCCTTATTTGTTTCCCTCAGTATATTTAAAAGAACTATCGCCACTCCTACTCCGTTATATTTATCCTTTAAGCTCAAGACAATTATAAGAGAGGGTTCCTTTGTGAACGTTTTAATCCTCTGCATACCTTATTTCGTGGACTGTATGCCGCTCTAATTGTTATGCTTATTACTACCTCTTTGGTAGTGACATGTGTATAAGCATCTGTCAGCTGACTGAAGTTACTACTTATTTTTTCATTGTTAATCGTCTTGTTTATCATCCGTTGTCTTTGCCAGACATCATGTGGCCTGTATATGTGTTCATGTATCCATTGACAACCGTATGGTTGAAAACAGTATCTATACCGAAACGTCGCGATTGTACAATAAAGAATTGGATCAACCATAAAGACTTATCATCCCTATTACTTACAACTTTTAGAAAACAGTTATCTATTTTATACACTGACTGAATTAAGTTATCAGTTATCTTATAAACTGATTGAAGTTACTAGTTATTTTATAAACTGACTGAAGTTATTAGTTATTTCACAAACTGCCTGAAGTTATTGGCTATTTTATACACTGACTGAATTAAGTTATCAGTTATCTTATAACCTGATTGAAGTTACTAGTTATTTTATGAACTGACTGAAGTTATTAGTTATTTCACAAACTGCCTGAAGTTATTGGTTATTTTATAAACTAACAGAATGGAGGAAGGAATTTAACGTCACATCAGCAATACTGTAACATGTACAATTCATACATCAACAGTATTGCATTCAGACTACATCAACACCTGACTACAGCCACAGACTGTAACATATTTACGTCTAGTCAACTAATGTGGCTCCCGTTCAAGACCGAATCACTCAACGAAGTACATAAAATAACGTGCAGCAACAGGCTAAGAACAATACATTGATCGTTTGAATATTGCTTCACACTTCTCTGTCAATCAACAGTCAGGACCGTGTGTTGTTATTTGAACTAATTAACAGTCAGTTTACGTCCACGCTTGTTTGTCAGTTCACGTTGACAGGGATATGTTGACAGATTTATTGTCTGAGACAAATTCGTGTTAATTATTTTCTAAACGACCGGCGAGACGTACCATCAGACGATAGTCTGTCGGTGTTTTCAAATTAAACTTTCAGAATTATAACTTCATGTGGTTCTATTTTTATCATACAGTCATATCCAACAAATTACCTTAGATCACGGATATGTATCGACATACAGAATTGTGTTTAGAAAGCTATAACTCTCATACCATTTGATTCATTAGTTTGTGAACTAAGAAGAATATATTAATTGTGAATAAACTTTTAAAATCATAAACACTTATTATATTGTGTCCTACCAGTGAAAATCTACATGCCAAAACATCAAATGTTGATAAAAACTCACCAGCGTAACTGTCAAAACAGGTAGGTATGTACTCTTCCAGGAACCGTCCATCAATATATCGGAGAAGCATGCTAGTTTTCCCGACTCCTCCATCGCCGACGACGACACATTTAATTTCTCCGCCGATGTTTGCAACCATGATGTAAGTAATGTCTCAGACAGCGATATATTTGTGCCTCGTGTCTCTTCAGCCGAGCTTGTATCTACTGACTCACTCGATCGCCTGTAGCGGTTTTGATGAAGCCTCGCATGACGCCGTAGTCACGTGACAGAGAGGATCCGGGATTTCCGTTTCTATATTTAGCACTCCAGCGGTGAATTGTTGTCGGTTACACTTCATCTCAAAGGGGATTACTCACAGTGTTTGGGCCCGACGTATATTTTTGCGACAATCAACGAGGGTGTCATTTTTTTTTAGAAATGGCGACAGGGCGTGTGCTTCAAGATTGGTGTCAATTAGTATTGAGAATCAGTCATACCCCGGTTTTGTAGGTGACGAATATATACAGCGCCGAATTACTACTAAAGTTCACATGCATGAATATACAATCGGAACTTTTTTCATTTGAGTAACATTTTATTTATTAAAAAATATTTATTAATTCCTCCAAAACAGTTTTAAGTAAGTATGTGGTATGGGATATGAAGAATCTTTACTGACGTGTGATGGGGACTTAAAATATGTTTTTAAAAAAAACCTTAAATAGTTATTCGATGGTGATGCATCTAGTTGTTTTTGCTGTGCACTGTTTCCTATTAATTGTTTGATCGTTTGTAATTTGTTTTGTTACATCAAATTTATAGTGTTTTCTTTATTTTACCAGTCTGTTCATGTTCCAAAATAATTACAATAGAAGCAAAAGAACACATCTAACAATAGATAATTAGGAAGTTCAACAAATACCCCATATATTTTGGAGGTGATTGGATATAGCAGGAAACAATGGTAAATATAGGAAGGAATCTAATTAACCCCACCAACCAAATAACAAGCTGAATTCCAAGATGATTGTAACTAGTGAGGAGAAAACTAGATGACAATTGACTTGTTTTGACAGATTCTGACTAAGTGAGAGGACACCTGACAATCATATGAACTATCTTTATTTACAAATCAGTGGCGCCAGTCCCAGATTAAAGAATGTGTTAGTGATTAGGAAGTTAGTGTTTTGGCTGTCTGTTTTGTTAGTCAGATGTCTGATGTTTGTCTGTAAGTCTGTATATTTACGTGTCATGTATGAGAGGTAAAACAGCACACAGTCAAATAATGTCTGTACGTGTTGGTTCAGTTCTTCGTTTTGTACACAAAGCTGTTAAATTGGGGATATACCTGAAAGCATGTTTATCAACAGCGCTTAAAAAAATATCACTTCAGCACGCGATTGAGAGGTAACTGTCGTCGTTAAAATCGATAATTGCCAATCAGCTGTAGAGATTGTCATACGTTCGGAAGTGAACTCAAGAGCGTATGATTTGTGCATTGAGTGTCAGTTGTAATCACTTCCACACACGTCTCAATCTGACTAAATAACACTGGATGATTAGTATTGTAATTAACAACGTGTTTAATTATTCACGCGGCCAGTGACAGGAGTAATTAACATATACATAATTAACAGATTCCGTGATAACATAATCAGATGTGTCACATTCGGAGGAGATTACAGTGAAATGTATTGACAACACTGCATTACACAACATGTTCATTTCACGTGTACTACTGAGGGTGGTGATATGTAGATCGGGAACAGATTGCACTTGTACGACCCGTGAAGATCCGGGCTAGAATTGATCTTTAGCAACCCATGCTTGCCGTAAGAGGCGACTAATTGGATCGGGTGGTCAGGCTCACTGACTTGCATGGGGGTGCCATCGCATCCCAATTGCGTAGATCAATTCTAATGATTTTGATCACTGGATTGTCTGGTCCAGACTCGATTATTTACAGGCCGCCGCCATATAGCTGGAATATTGCTGAGTGCGGCGTAAAACTAAACTCAATAAATCAATTGTAGTTGTACATCTGTACTCATATACGGTACATTTAACCTGCTGCAGGTGTTTGGTTTAAACATATATTTATTCAAATTAAATTGAATAGGGGATCGGTGAACAAGCAGGGGTTTCAGTTGAACAATTTGGCATTGTTGGAGTTAATTACTTCTCATTTACTCCATTTTATTATTATATTTTAAAATAATTATGATTCAGTATGTGAGAAAGACTAACGTCGGCACTTCCTCTAAACTAACCCTAAATACTTCCTCTAATTACATTACTCAGCGTAATTAGGATATTGAAAGTAACCGTAATCGTATTAATTTATGATGATTCTCAATTGTGTCTTTTCATGGTAATTATTATATTTTTGAAATATCTGAATCATAAATATTGACACGCACCTTGTCACTCAGTGCAGCTGGCA
Source organism: Haliotis rubra (assembly GCF_003918875.1). Classification (NCBI taxonomy): domain Eukaryota; kingdom Metazoa; phylum Mollusca; class Gastropoda; order Lepetellida; family Haliotidae; genus Haliotis; species Haliotis rubra. The sequence continues at coordinate 24,888 of NW_025766288.1, forward strand.
TCTTGACGCATGTCAGTGTTGTCAATAGTGAAATGAACAAGTGTTACTGTTATGACAGAGTGAATCAGTGCCCTGTGATATCCAGGTCACGCGCCATAGAAGGAAGCCTTTATAGCGCAAGACGTATAAGGCCACCCGAGCTGGGTAGATCCATATTACGATGGTTTGGGTGGCATATGAAATGGAAAATAATAATCTGGTACGGTGAATCACTACTATTTTAATATTGTGATTCAGTTTTGATGTATAGCGCTAAATGAGGTATAGGCTGTAATGTTAAACGGATTAATATACTTTGGATTAAGATTAACTTACATTATTAATACACCTGTATGGCAATATCATTTCCTGTATTAGATATACATTGCATTGCCTGTCTGGAAATGTCAATTTTATGGACACTCTTTGTACTGATTTCCTGAAATGAATCCACAGACAACATGATGGTGCATGATGGTTTATCGTGCAAGCCTACTGATACACCTTGCTGTTTGACATGGATACCGCGCTCAAACATTCACTGTGTTCGAGCCTACATGTCCTTGTTTTATTCCAAGGCAGGGTAACAACAAGCAGCATTTTAATGTCTTGTGGTAAGACGCGGCACTGGAATCAAACCACGGACAGACAGCCGTCCAGGCAGTTGCTATACCCACTATGTTACTCTGTGTGTGTGTGTGTGTGTGTGCGTGCGTGCGCGCGCGTGTGTGTGTGTGTGTGTGTGTGTGTTTGGAGAATCGAACACCCGGTTGTCTTTGGCGTGATAAGCGAACGCTTTAACCGCTAGGCTACCCCACCGCCCTGCAATTTTCAACATTTTGTTTAATTACCAGTATTCAAATCACAGGAACAAGTGAGTGAATGAATATTGCTTAAAGCCGCATCGACTAGTTTCCGAAATATTAACAAGTGGTCTACTAGTTTAAAGTCCCGCAGTTCGTTTACAGGGTAGATTCGTTGTGTACAGGACCATATCCCCACCCGGCGATTTCGTCAACGTTGGAAACTTGTGTATTAACAACATGTGAATGTCTGTGTCGTTGACGAATGTCAACCCTAACCAGCGTGTAGTCTAAATACGTCATCTGTGGACTACACCGTGTTCTCACATTCATCACTGTCCCTCCGATAAGTGTATACCCCTGTGTTATCAACTACGTACATGTGTTACAATGTATACATCTATGTACATTTGGCTACATCACCCCATTTCCTTTTCGATCCAAACTTGGTTTGATAATATCACATCCTTGTCTATGTGTGTAGTGTCGTTTGTGTTAGGAAATAATTTGCCTCTGTTCTATACATTTAGCTGATCTAATGCGGGGTGGTGGTGAGGATGTGGAGTTGCTGTTGAATTAGACAATCCCTGTGTTTGCTTCGTTCGTACGTCCGCCTTGTCGTCCGTTCGCTCATTTATTGTTTGTTGTTTAACGTCGCACTCATCAATATTCCAGCTATGTGACGCATATCTGTAGAAAATCGAATCTGGACTAGACAATCCAGTGATTGACAACATGAGCATCGATCTCGTTCATTTATTGAGTGAGAGAAAGCGACAGTTTGTGGTAAAAATAGTAATTTGTCAAATTGATGTTAAAGTCATAAGTTACAGTTTGTGGTAAAAATAGTAATTTGTCAAATTGATGTTAAAGTAATAAGTTACAGCTTGTGGTAAAAATAGTAATTTGTCAAATTGATGTTAAAGTAACAAGTTACAGGTAAAAAACACAACAAATATAACACATGTATTATAATTTAAACCCCTGAATAAAAAAACATTTGAAAACGTATGTTACCTCCATACTGAATAAAAAACACTAGATAACATTAATGTTTGGGGAAATAGTTTTTAGTGATAACTGAACACACGTATTTCACAAATTGGTCTCCAAAATATTCATGATCCAAACATATTTTGTTCAGTAAGATATAAACCATTAGTAGTAAGTAATACTGGAACTTAAAATAATACAATGTTGCGAAAAACCCAACCAGTTCATTACAGTAAATTGTGCCAACGGACCTTATCCGTATCGACCTTTGTTCAAGGTTCCGAAAATCTCAAAAACATTACTCTGAAAAAAGATATTATTATCTTCGTAAGTTGAGGAGTGCTTAGTGATTATCCTCACACAAACTCATGAATCGAGAGACAATACCAGCTAATTAACAGGCACAAAACATGTCGATAAACAACTAATCATTAAATTCCGCCTGACAGATACACGACTGTTTTCTTAGCTTAAGCTGTACGTACCTTGTCAATTTCACGGCGAGTGATGTCGGTTTACCTGTCAGGATTGACGACTCCGCTTGTTAATAGCATGTAAATAAACAAGCTTTGTTACAGAGGACTGACGTGAGGGTCGTTAGACCGACAGAAGATCTGGGTCTGTTGTAATTAGTTTCAGTCTAACGGTTGTCTGCTTTGTTGGTCTGGCGTGTATCTGTAAATCTGTATATTGACTTTTAAAGAGACTCCCTGTCTGTATATAACACAAACAAGCATTACTTAATTCTCAACTCAACAACACATATGCAGAAGAAATGTATTGAAAATTATTTTTTGGTAGTTACTGTTATATCATTTGGTGAAAAAATATATATATTTCGAAAAAAGTAAAATCTTTGGGATTTTGGCTGGCCAAGTACTTAAAGCTGTATCTCGTGGTGCAGAAGACGCGGGTTCGATTCTCCTCATGGGCACAATGTGTGTAGACTATATCCTGTATTCTCCGTAATGGTATAAAATCGGCGTGAAAACTTGCTCACTGTCACCAAGTATAGTCTATAAGTGAGTTGATCACTGGGTTGTCTGGTCCAGGTTCGAGTATTGATAGACCGCCATATCGCTGGACTATTGCTGAAACAAACATACAGTGACCAACAGCATGAGCATCGATCATCCATTGGGATACTATGACATTGTGTCAATAAAGTCACCGATTCCGTTAGCCACCTCTTACGACAAGCATGGGTTGCTGAAGACCAGTTCTTACCCGGATCTTCAATAAATGTTTATTGAAAGGGCGGAAAACATTTGCTTAATCCATTTATCAGACCTTTTGTATCAATAAAATATACTTATGAAACGCACTGTCAACGTGTCAGATTTGACGCCAGTCAGTTACCATATTACGATATATGTGCTTTTTTACAATCCATTTTTCTATTGCAGCCCTGGTTTATTTCGCTAAAGAGCTACAAACGTCCAACGCAGAGTATTTCCATTTTGAAATCTGTAAGGCATAACGAAGCACACCAATCACATGTCATCATAAATCACCGCGTGTGATTTCACTGTCAGTGAGTGTTGTCAGTTGCACGTCAATCACGTCTCGCTGTGTATTGACAGCACGATTATCCAGCCTAGTGTCCGCCCGCGGCCCGGGATCAAACGTCAGGGCTAACTATCACGTGCGTTAATATGATTATGAAGTATGATGAAAATGCCTCTGTCTGGGCTATGATTCCAGGTCATCACCTGGTTATGGGAATTCCAAGGGATAATCGTGTGTTTACGTGTTTCCTAAGTCACGCTGACAATTCGGTCACCGTAAAGGATACGTATATAGGTGATTATGGGTAACAGATGCGGGGACTTGCGTATGCTGAAGATGCATGCATATTCACATAACCAAACACCGCTGTGTCTGAATTACCTTCTTCGAGTTGTCCGATGTTCGACACAACCGCAAAATTGTGACCAAAGAACTAGTACGCAGGGGCTAAACTTTAACTTTGACAACCGCAAGGTCGACGCAACGGTGATGGACTGCACACGCTCCGAAATAGAAAGGCAATGTATGTGATAGCATTATGAACTACTACGTGAAAGAAAGTACACCCATGGTTTCTAAAAATGAACCAAAGAGACTCAGCAACAGACATGCACCGACCAATTCTGCGAGCCTAACCACCAAATCCCGTTAGTCGTCTCCTAATACAGGGGGCGGTGGGGTAGCCTAATGGTTAAAGCGTTGGCTCGTCACGCCGAAGACCCGGGTTCGAATCCCCATATGGGCACAATGTGTGAAGCCCATTTCTGGTTTCCCCCGCCGTGATGTTGCTGGAATATTGCTAAAAGCGGCGTAAAACCAAACTCAGTCAGTCAGCCTAATACAGACGATCGCGACCCGTGAAGATCCGAGTTAGAATTGGCCTTCAGTAACCCATGCTTGTAGTAAGAGGCGACTAACGGGATCGGGTGGTCAGGGTCGCTGACTTGGTTGACAAATGTCATCGGTTCCCAATTGCACAGATTGATGCTCATGCTGTGTGTTCACTGGATTGTCTGGGACGAGACTCGATTATTTGAGTGCGGCGTAAAACTAAACTCACTCGCTCTTAAACAATTATTTATTAACGTATCACCTCTGAACAAACCTAAAATATTCATATATCTGTCCATACAATTCATTTATAAAAGTGTACAGAACCATTCAAAACAGAATTATGAGAGACATAAAAAATGGTTTAAAACAAGTTTTAACCATATAATAATTCTTTTCTACGTTTAAGAATAAGAAAGCAGATTTTGGCTGTATTAAAACATATAGAATGACTCCAGACAGGACTCCATACAAGTATGGATGGCTGAAGACAAATTCCACAACGGTGTGTATTTATAGTAGGTAAGTACATTTAATGCAGATCGCCCGATGTGGACTGCCACGCAATTCCCACTTACAGAGCCAGTGTGGGAAATGCGACGGAAACTTGTCAGGAACTGAAGGAAATAACGCCGGTTATTTCGAGATTTCACTTGTTCTTTCTCTGTTGGTAAAACCAGATTTCCACGAAAATTTGATCCTGGAATGTATAGACATATGCATGCACGTGGCGTGGCGTGGCGATTGGCCTGTGCACTCATATCAAGCACAACGTATTTACATTATTCGGACGTTTCATATAACTCGATGGGGTGTGTGTGTGTGTGGAGGTGGTGTGTGTGTGTGGGGGATTTGATTTCGATAGAGTAAATCAAAGATGACATATCCTTCAAATTTAGGAAATTACAATTGGCAACGTTTACGTCAAAATGACGGCACACACCGCACTCCCGCACACCCCATCGAGTTATAGCAAACGTCGAATAATACGTTGATAACTGATAAGTCACGGAACAATCTTCCACCGCAATCGCTCACTATCTATACATTCAGAGATCCAAATTTTTCGATGAAAATCTGTTTTAACTGAAAGAAAAGAGTAGTAATCTCGAAAGCGAAAGCTGCGGCGTTCTTCGATTCTGACAGTTTCTCCCACGCTGGCTCTGTAGTGGAGGCCCGATGACGTACCTACTATAAATACGCATTGATGAGCCTCTTCAACCATCATACTTGTATGAATACGGCAAAATAACTTTCTTATTAACCCAAACGTAGAAAAAATTATTATATGGTTAAAACTTGTTTTAAACTTCATTTTAACAATGCTCTCATTCTGTTTGAGTTCTGTTAAATGGTGTATGGTTGAATATATGAATATTTAGGTTTTGTTCAGAGGCTTCACGTTCAATAAATAATTTGGTTGCCGCTCAAATGCTCGTCGAACAATCGATGAACGCACGGCATGTCTGTGATGAACCGACCGACGACGTCAACCAGTCATTTTGACCGCCGGTCCGTTGACTTCTTCCCCAAGCATCGAGGTTACTGAGCAATGGCACGGTCTTCACGGTCTCAACCAGGCTGATGACTTTGATTTGATTTTACGCCGCTTTAACAACTATTCAACAACATCGCGGCGAAACTTTCAACTGCCCCGTATACATATGAGTTCGAGCCGAACGAAACCAACGCACAACCATTATACCCACCTTTCATTTTAGAAACCATCGTGGTTCGCCAATGTATCACATACATTGCTGGCACTATTTCGGGAACGTGTTTATCATCTGCGCGTCGTACTACTTGTCCCAAAGTTAAGTTTAACCCCTGCGTTAATTCTTTGGTCTGTTGCGATTGTCGAACATCGAGACAACTCGAAGACAATTCGGGCTGCGGCGATTTCGTTTGGTTATTGGTATATGCGTACGTCTTCGGCATGCGCAGTCCCCGCATCTGTTACCATAATCACCTATATGCGTGTCGCTTTACGATGACCCGGTGTCGTGACGAAACGCGTAAACGATTCAACAGATGTTTGAACGTAATCTGTTAACGTGAAGACCAACTGACGCTGATCCCCGGGCGAATAAGACACTGGCGGATATCTTGATCAACTGCAGCGGGCTGTTGTTCCGACGCGACTTACTGCGCTCACCCCGGTAATCACGCGCGTATTCTGTTGACGTATGGTGTTTCGTTATGCGACAAAATGAAATACTCTGCGTTGGTTTAATAACGGCTATGAAAAAATGGTTATAAAAAGCGCATATATCAAACGATATGAAGCAACTGACTGGCATCATCTGAACCGCGTTTCATAAGTGTTTATTGACCAAGACAAATAGTTAACTGAAATGTTTTTCCGCCCTTTCAATAAACTTCGGCGGCAATGCTTTAATCGTGAAAGGCTGAATCATTGACTTATTGACACGGTATGTCATATTGTCAATGGTCGTCGATGCTCGCTACTGACCCGATCACTGTGCTCGATCCCGCTTGTCGCGATATCGAGACACCGGACGAACAACACCAGTGATCAACTTTCACTTATGAACTATGACGACGGTATTCGCATACCGTGCGGAGAATACGGGAACAGTCTACGCATTATTGCCCGTAATACGTCTTCTACGCTGAAACCATCCCAAAGATTTACTTTCGAAATATATATTTTTCGCCGGAAATGATGCTGTGTGGCTTTACCAAGGCTAATTTTTCAGCCTGACTGCTGCGCTATGTGTTGTTGGTTAACGAGAAGTCTCTTTAAAAGTCGGTAGCTGAATTTACGAATACGCCGAACACCAACTTTGAAAACCGAACAACCGTTAGACTGGCCAGATCTTCTGTCGATCTGGCACGACCACCGCGTCGGTCTCTGGCAATGAAAACTTGTTTGTTACGTGCTGACCAGTAGCTTGAGTCGTCAATCGGGTAAATCTCGTATTGTTGGTACGTACGGCAAGCTAAGGCGGTCGTTAGTTGTTATCGACATGTTTGTGCTGATGGCGGTATTCATTCGTGGTTGTCAGTGGTCAATCGCTAAGCTTGCCTCCAACTTACGAATAATATCTTTTTTCGGTAATGTTTTTGGCGGAACCTTTGAACAGGTCGTGATCGTTAACCTGAGCTTCGGTTGAGTTTTTCTGGCGATACGGATTGTGTACGCTGCTAATGATTTATTACTTGCTGGTGTTTGGATCATGAGTATTTTGAGTATTTGTGAATGTGTGTTCGGTTATCGCCCAAAAACTATTTCTGAGCATTAATGTTCATCTGGTGTTTTTATTCGGTATGGAGAACGGCATGCGTTTTCAAATGTTTTTATTCGGGGAGTTTAGAATATAATGCGCATCATCGTTCTATTTTCGTTCACATTTTCGGCTTTAACAGTGCTGCTTTAACATCATTTGTACTATTTTTACCTGAAGCTTTGACTTATGACTTTGACATCGAAATTTGACACGTTACTATTTTACACAAACTGATAAATATACTCGCTCAATAATGAATCGATATGCATGTTGATAAATCGCTAGTTGTCTGGTCAATTCGATTTTCTACGTTATGCGTCTGCCAACTGGAGATATTGATGATTCGGCTGGAAACGATAGGAACGCCGGTGGAACGCTGGCAATCTTTACGAGGATTGTCTAATTCGGCAACGGCACATCACCAGATACGGCTAACGGGAGCAGAGACGAAATTTCTGTGGCTGTTTTCACATGGTACGGAGACAATGGTATTATCGAAGCGAAGTTGGTCGAAAATGGTGATATGACAATATTACAGCAGTCTTGTACATTGTATTTTACGTATTGCGTATTGACAACGCGAGTATACGCATCGAGGCCGATGATGTGAGCTTTGTTTCGGGGCCAGGAGTTGACGTTGGGTGACATTGCGATTCGATACGTATTACTGAAGTTTCAACGTTACGACGAAAATGCCAAATTGAATATATGATTCACTTTGTGCGGCGGTCGCGCAGCCAGGCGAACTGCGAGGACTTTAAACAGTGAGCCGCTTGTTGGTATTTCGGAGCTTTGGTCGATGCGACTTTTGGCAATATTCGTTCCTTTCGCTTTGTTCGCGGCGGTTTGAATATTGATGAAACGGAATGTTCGAGAATTGCGGGGCGGTGAAGCTGGCGGTTGAAGCGTTTAAACATCGCCAGCGAGATTGTTCGATTGACGCACGCGCGCGCTATCGCACGGAATAACGCCAGTGGAATATGGCAACGCGGACGGCACCTTCTGTCGGTTTTGTTCGGTGGCTCTTACGCAAGAGACACCAAAATATGGCGGTGAGTGAATTAAGGCAAACATCGTACTCACCATCACTGTTAATTCGAGTGGCATTACGAAAATTGTCATGAAACCGGGCGTTTCCGAGCATTTTATTTTTATTCTTTGTCTAATGCGAGTACGCTACACGAACATTATTAACGGCAGTTGATCTTGTCCCAGAAGTATCAATGTCGATTTAACATTACGGCTTCCTGCCTCATTTAGCGCTATGCATCAAAACTGAATCGCAATATTAAAATATTGATACCAGGTATTATTTTCGTCATATGCCGCAAACGTAATGGATCTGCCAGCTCGAATGACGCTGCGCTACTATGGCATTATTGGTCATCTGGTGCTCTGTCATAACAGTAACGCTTGTTCATTCGTGTTAACGCTGACATGCGTCAGATATTTTTAATGACAAGGTCTCGTCCCAATGTTATGATTCGAATATTTCGAAATCTCAATATTACCGTGAAAGAACGGTGAATCATCATTACGATTATATTAATCTAATTACGCTGATATTGAAATTGTTCCAGGGTTAGTTGAAGGAAGTGCCGACGTTGATCTTCTGCATGTAATCATCGTACGATGCAAATAATGGCAGATGGCTTCAACGTCCTATTCAATTTGAATAGTGCTTAATAAACCAAACTGCAGCATGTTGCCGTATAACAGTACGAGATGTGCAACTTGTGTTGACCCGGTTTGGTTACGCGCTCGATAAATATTCAGCTATATGGCGGCGACAACAATGTCGGTCTGGAACCGGAACAATCCGGTGATCAAAATAAATTGATCTGCGCGAACGGGATAGATGGCACTTACCGAAGTCGACGATTGAAGCATCGGGTTTAGCAAAGACCGGTCTTCACCGGGTCATCACGAAAGTACGTCTGTTCCCCATTCTACATATCACCGCCTCAATAGTACGTGAAGGCTCGAGCATGTTGGCAATGCGGTGTTATTCGATACTTCACCGATATTGACGCATCTGTTATGTTATCACCGGAATCTGTTAATTATGTGTATGTGTTATTACTCCTGTCGCTGACGCGTGAATGGTATTGCGTTGTTAATACAGTACTAATCGTCGGTATTGCTAGTCGGGTAATGATGATGAACAACGCAAATCATACGCTCTTGAGTTCGCCGAACGTATGTTGATTGGCAATTATCTTTTAACGACGACGATTACCTGCCAATCGCGTGCTGATGATGCGAAGCGCTGTTAATAAACGTAACTTCGAAGTATATCGGCTTTGACGCAAACAATTTCAATTAACGCGACGCAGACGTATTTGACACGGTAACACTCGCCATATTTTACGTAAAAATGCAGACTTACGAACGACTAACAAAACAGACGAAGCCAAACGCAACTTCTAATCACTAACACGACCTGGACTGGCTATCACTGTTGTAAACAAAGACCAGTTCGCCTGTTGATGAATATTCACTATAAAATCGTCTGTTGAAATGAATGATTAAATCTGAATACAATCATCTTGAATTCAACTGATATTTGATTTGGTGGTCAGTATTCGCTCTATATTTACTTCATTGTTCTGCTATATCAATCTTCAAAATATATCAGGTATTCGAACTCTAATTATCTGACCCAGATGAATTTCAACTTCTGTTAACGGAACAACGAACTGACAAAAATAGAAACATAGATGTAACAAACGAAATTACCGAGCGATCGAAGTAATTAATGAGGAAGCGGTGCGCAACTTCAAAAGCAACCAGATGCATCATCGAACGTATTTGAGGTTTTAAAATATTTTTGATCGCTCACGATCGTAAAATTCTTCGTATCCCCATACCACGCCCAAAACTGTTTTGGAGGAATTTGTTATGAATAAATCAGCACTTGATGAAGTTACTCAATGAAAAGTTCGAATATATTCATACGTGAACAGCGATAACCGCTGTATATTCGTCTTACGCTATCTTTCATTCTAAAGGCCTCGTGATTGTCTTAGCGGGCTAAACCGTGATATAGCGAATGAAGTGTGACAACGACAGTCACCGCTGGTCGTCGCGTGAACTACGAACTGTCAAACCGCTACCGAACGATCGATGATCATCGGCGCAACGAGCTTTAATATCGCTGTCTGAACGTACTTGTCATGATTTGTATCGGCGAAGGTAAATAGTCGTATCGGAAGGAAACCTTCTCCGATATGATGATCGGACAGTTTACGGAAGGTATACCGTTTTTGCGCTGGTGATTTTTATCGGCATTTGATGTTTTGGCATATGGTACTACCGGTAAGACTTTATTGTAATAGTCGTTTGTGTTTAAAGGTTGATACAATTAATATATTCTTCTTAGTTCGCAAACTAATGAATCAAATGAAGTTATAACTTCTAAACGCAATATCCGTGATCTAATTTGAATATGAACTACAACATGATAGAACCGTAATTCTGGTTTGATTTGAAAACGCCACGAACTGTCGTCTGATATTTTTATAAACCGGTAATTAACTTGCGAATTTCGATGCTCGAACTGGCGGAAATCTGTCAGCATATCTGTCAGCGATAACGGACGACTTTGTTGGTGGTTGAAATAACGACACGCGTCCTGACTTCGACGATTGTTGGTAGCGGCAATATTCAAACGATCAATGTATTGTTCTTAACCTGACGCTGCGCGACCATTTTATTGGCTGGTTGGTATTCGATTGGCTGAGCGCGTGGCTGACTGGAACGTAAAATATGTTACGGTCTGGCTATGTATCGAATGCTGTACTGTTGATGTATGGTATTGCAATGTTATTCCTCCCGACGTTTATAAAATAACCAGCTCTTCGAGCGGTTATGAAATATTTAATAACTCAGTCAGTTCATAAAATAACAATATTTCAATCGGGTATAATGGCGATAACTAATTCAGTCGGGAATATTATAAAATAGCCAATAACTTTCGGGCGGTGACGGCAAATAGCTAAGTCGGTTGCCGTAACTATTGGCTTTCAATCGGTTATGAATGACTGACTATTCGATAAATTATTTAAGTTGTAGTATGAGAATGATAGTCTTTTATAGTTGATCATTATTTTGACGCGACTTGGTCGTTTTCCAACGCGGTCAATGAATACATGTTTTATATGCGAACATGATGTTAACGTGGCGTGAGCGTTGGCACAATGAAAAATAAGTGAACGAACTCTTTATACGCATTTCACTTACCGAAGGCGATAAGCATAACAGTGAAGCGGCATACGTCACGAAATAAGGCAATGCCGAAGACTTAAAACTTTCGCAAACCTATAACATTGTGACTTAAAGAGATAAATAAAACTGGTAAAGATGGCGAGATTCTTTGTCTGCACGAGGCAAATGAGGAACGGCTGGCTGGCGATGTTCCTGATGACTGTAAGATTTTCTCACGGCATATTAAAGCTGGCTGGAGAAAATATCGAGGAACAGCATTTATTGCTATTTCTCTTTCAAGTATATATTTCATGAAATTTGGCTTTACGTATTGTGCGCTATGCACCGAGAATACGTATTTTGAAGAGACGGCATGCCGAATGATGAAACTAACTTACAACGCGAACGTTATTATCTCGGGTTTTCTTGAGCCATGCATATTTACGCGTCTTGTCTGCTGACTATGCCCAGTGATGTAATATGGCACGATACATAGCGCATGCGAGAGAACTTGACGGGCTGTGTTTGATGAAATGAAATGGCGAATGTTCTTTGTTACCGGATTATGACGGCTGCAAGTTCAACGAAGTGTTATCTGCTTTTGAAGGCAAACATTGCTTTTAAGGAATGGCTTCTGCAGCAGAATCACTGTATGTTTGTCGCTTATTGTGTGAACAATCCTGCTGATATTTTCTGGCAAAATCGAGTGAATTCTCATACGGTTTTTCGAAAGCCGGCATGACATGTACTGGCATCGAAATGCGCCAACTGCTGTAACGATCTGCATTGAACATTGCTGAAGCGGCATATGATATGCGACATACGCATATTGCAACCTTCATGCATTCGGTATTTTTGGCATGTCGGGTACTTTTATAATATCGAGATGGAATATTTGGTTGACATAGTGCACGTAATAACTGGTAAAATCCGGGGTTGTGGGTTATGTTCATCGGCCATCAACGGTGTAAGGTAATGGCTTTTATGCGATTGTTCAGTCGAAGCAGTCACTACCCTCCTCGGCCGCGAACGCATCCGCATCGGAGCCAGTGTTGAACGAGCGGCACCTTCGTCGTCACGCCGGAAACTGCGTTGCGCTCTGACTGTTTCACTCTTGCGGCATTCGCTTTCTCCCGGCTTTGATAACGATGATCCGCCGGGTTCGAGACCACGTAGTGTTGCATATGTCGAAGTGTTATTATTTCGATATCACCAAATTATTTCGAAACTAACAAAAGTGTTTGCGTGCGCGAAAAAAGAGTGCTGACGCGACCTCGAAGAACGATTGATATTCGAAGCGACCCTGTCTGAAATGATGGAACAGTGCGATGTAATCGCGAACTGAAATATGCCAAACTAATCGAAAACGAAATATACATATTTTATTGCGAGAATGGTGCTGAAAGAATAATGCTACGGGCGTTGATATTATGAACTGACGTTGCATGGAGATTCCGGAAAAGAACAAGGGAATTAGCAAATGTGATTGTTAACCTTATAGCGACGTTGCTGGCGGTGATTGTCATAGATTTCGGCCATTGACCGGTATTCTCACAATGTCATAGTATGGCTGATTCAGTAATCTGTTGACATGTTTATGCACATCGTATAATCGTCATAACGCGGTTAACGCTCTGATACCAGTCAAACGCTAAATGCTGGTGTATTTCAAATGAAGTTACATATTTGATATGGTTTCGAAATTGCCATAACGGCTTCCAATCTATGAAGAATTCGTTACGTCATCACGAATTTTCAAACTTATATATCGCTGGACGGAAAACGACGCCCGTAAGTCGATTTCGCGGTCTACCGGCTGAATCGCCAGTATTTTGACCGATACTGGCAGAACACCAACTGATGTTGAGTAACGGCTGAATCACGATAGCGACGGATCAGGCCAAGTTTCACAGTGCCGTAACATGCGAACTGCCTCGAACTAACGATCGCCGCGCAGTAATATCGAAATGAACGGAAATATTAGTGAACTACCCGGTCTTGTTAATGCCCTGAAGTATGGAGCGTGTAATATATCTATTAACGACTTTTTGATGAACTTCAGACAATACTGAGCGGCATTCAATAAAGACCAATGACAAACTGCGGAGAACAATTAATGCGAGAACGCGAGTTTCAACGAAAACGATGAACCGCAAAGAAATATGATTATAAATGAAATTAACCGTTTCATGTTACCCGACAGCCAATAGCAGATTTGGCTGGCTGTAATAATAAAGCCTGATTATTGTTGGCAAATCTTTCCACCTCAGCGCCTGTCACTCGTATTATTCAATTCGAATCGAGTACTCGTGATACCGGTACGTGATACGTGATTTAAAGATAACGTAAAGCCTCGTTGGGGTTACGAAATTTCTTTATAGCGTAAAGGTTTCACGTGAATTCAGTTGATCTCTTGATGTCTGAAGACCACTCTGTGTTTTTGAGTATATTATTATTGTCATTATTGTCGTTATTGGAATCGGTCATTCATAAAATTGACCGGTAGAACAATTTGTTATGAAAGGTGATTATCTGGTAACAACGAATGAACGGGCGATGATAACACCGGAAGTGGCTGATTTGTTAAATGGTTCACCCATCATGCGACTTCTTTATTTCGGTAACCAGATTCTCCGGATAACTTCTACGGTTATTATCTGCGATAAATGATGATGATTATCTGTGCCCGGCGTTTTGACGAAACTTGCACGCAATGCGCGCTCTTGCCCATTGTCATTGGTTAGTTGGCAGTGGTAATCTGTTATCGCTGATTACCGGGTGTGCGACCATCATCGTGCGTGACACATTGTTACGCCTGGATGGATGTGGTATTGCGCATGGAATTGTCGGTGTACTGTCGGTTACGTATGTATGCGAGGCATGGTATTTGGTATGCGCCGCTCGAAGCGGCCGTGCGTCTTTGACGCACCTGTTATTGAGAATAAGTATTTGACGATTAACTTTTCTTCGAGGTGGTGGGGTAACCTCGTGGTTAAAGCGTTCGATGCGATGAATACCTGGACTATTCCCCATGCCATTTTAATATTATTTCACTTCGTGATCTATCGTAACAGATATGTTAACGACGTTAAACAAACTCTCACTACTGGCAAACAATGTTATCATCATCATCGTCAAATCATCATCATCATCATCGTCGTCGTCATCATCATCATTGTTATCCCCACGTAATCACTGCTGTCATGTTATTCAATCGGCATTGACAATAATACGCGAAGATATTGAATTATATAAACTTGCTCTATTGATGATGAAAATATCTTCGAACGCGATAATAAACAAACCAGTATTTCCTGTCCAGGCCGATAACCGACTTTGTTTGTTTCGAGTGTCATGACACCATGGCGACCGTACCTTATGGTTGCTGCCGAACGAATCGTGAAGCACGTCCGTTTTATGTTATTCAACAAATGTGAACAATTTCAGTTTCAGTGGTTTTGACCAGGGAATACCGAACGGAAAGCGAAGGTCGTGTTTCAGAGGCCTACAGAATTCGTGAAATGTCGAAATCTGTGAAAAAACCATAAATAATGATAAAATAAAATGTCGGATGTAAGGCTACGATAAAACGCCCCCGCAGATAAATGTCGAACTGCATCTGAGCACGCATCTTATTGATGTTATGCTAAAGGAAATGAAAGCTTCAAAAGCTATGATAATCCCCGGTACCTGGCGCATTTTGAATTTCTTGATGATGATAGCGACCGGGTGTAATTGACAACCGAGTCCAGCTCGTTAAAGATGGCATATCTTTAAGCTGCGGTTGTCTTTGTTTTGTAGTTTGTGACGTAATCGACTGGTATATTCATCTTATTCGCCTGAAGAAGGTTTTACGTTATTCCTTTCTTTATTGAAAAATGATAGCGACCCTTTAAAAACGAAATAATTTTTCATTAGTACGGAATCGCTATAATCATCAATGTTATATTTGGAGAACATTATTTTAAACATATGAAACGATTTGGCTCTGTTTTCTGTTCTATATTTCCGGTCACCGTCTAGAAAGAAATGTATCTATGTATCAACCATTAGCCTCAATATGTATCTTCGCTCAACTAATGTCTTAATATGTAATAATATTGTCTTGACCGATGACTATCTATTCTTATGCGCCATATCTTAATATTCATGTAATGGCAATATCGTTTGTAATAAATGTCTTAATGTAATGCTGGCCCGGCTCAATGTTGATGTGTGGCAATGATGCTGTCTGCGTAATATAGCATATATATTGTAATGCGTCTTCCAGCTATATTGATTTTCTGTCACTAGTATTGTCAATCTTGATCTTTCGACTCTTTATGCTGGCTTAGCCTGGCGTAAATGCTGATGCTGTCTGTCTGTCTGTGCATGCATGCCGTGTCTGTTGATGCTGTCTGGCTGTATTGGCAGCAATGTGCGTAATAACAGCCAACTGTATTGATGCAAATGATAACATGCGCTGTGCTGTTCGATGCTGTATGTTATCATGATGCTGTACAATGGCAATGGCGTAATGTGTAACGTATTGTGTGTGGCAATGTACATGAGGTGAATAGCGATAAATTGTTGGTTGTCGAATTGTGCGTTCTTCAATATTTCGAGAGCGTATGATCGTCTTGCGGACCTTTATTCTACTTCAACGCATGCTACCATCGGCGATAAAGGCTCATTCGCACGATAACTGAAACCCAGCTGTCGAGAACTCAACGTGCTCGTATCGAGGCGAATCATCTGAGCCAGCAAAGCTGTTGAAAGACAAATATCGGCTTTATGTGGATGTAGATCTGACGGTTTGAACGTGTTCGAAGACTTCCCTGTGTCGAAGAAGAAGTTTTGGGCTCGAAGCGGCTATTCGAAATGTCTGTGTGCAAAGCATACTGGCGTCAGTGTCGAACTCTTTAGATCGCTGCTGCGAATATCGAACGGCACCGAAGTGACTTCTCGGCTTTTGAACCGACTGTTTGCCAATTTCTTGTTTCACATTGTTGCCATTATTGTTTCTGTGCAAAGTATGTTAATGGATAAGCCTGGTTGATCGCCGCCCAACATGTTTCGTATTTTGCATCGTTTACGGTAACTTGTTATTGACGATATTAACGACTGACCGTCTGGCTATTGATAATTCGCTTTGTGCTGTGACCTCAAAGTCGCGTGGCAGAAGCAAAGTGCGGGACTCTCTTTCGTGACATCACCACGGCGAATAAGTGAAAATAGAACTGCCGAATCAACAACGCTACTAAACAAACGCTTCCGTTCGAAACTGGCGTCGAAAACTGTTCCGGGTGGCAACCTAAACGGCATGAAAAATACGACTCGCTGGCTCAAATAACCCAGCGTTTAATGACCTGTTTATTGTTTGTTAACGTCGTTACGTGCTTTGAAGATGTGATTGGTTATGCATCACTTTTGAGGTTGACTGGCTGTTTCGTATCTTCGTGATGCCAGTGTCGTGTTTTACTGTTCCTGCAAATGTTGAAGTGCTACTGGCTATTATCCATAAAACGATATTTGACCAAGTATGACTTTGTTATTATAACATCTGAAGTATTTGTAATGTTGACTGACTGACGGCTTTGGTTTTTGATGCTTTATCACGGTACCGAAAATGAGCTTCGCACATTGACCTTAATGTGGTGCTCTTACTGTTTACATGACCGTTGATTAACGAACATCTTTGATGTTTTACGCGCTTTAACACTATCATGGTGACGCACTAATGGGCTTTATACCTTTGCCAATATTGATCGAGCGAATTAACTACTTTGATGAACAGCTCGACTACAAAACACCTCGCATACATTATGACATTATGTTGACAAACCCCGCGTACGCGGCAACGGACGGCTTTGTTAGTCGCTTACTTTGGTTAAATGTTTACAATCGATATTTCGCCCGTAAATCGAGTTTCAGACGTACTATCGACGTTGCACGCTCCATCATAGCGCTCATGCAATACGTACTGGTAATCTTCCACGCTCGAGAGAACCGGTGTGATGATTTCAAATAACATGATGTTCGTTGATTGTTTACTGAGACCGTTTCTGTTCGCCTGGAATATTCGTCGAGGTGTAATGGCGCAAAAACTGGATGAATGCGGTTACCCGAACGTATACCATCGGGATCACAAACATCGCTTTGAAATAATACGCCCGTTATCGGCCTGGAAGAGGATACTAACGATATTATACTATTGTATTGATTCCAGCCCGATTAACTGAAATGGCGTAATGATGGACGACTTCAATCATGATAATAGTAATGCAATAAATGTTCATCGTATCGTGGTAGGAAGTCTTAACCATTGTTTAGAGAGCGGAATGATGGACCGGTTTTGGCCGGGAAGGATTCTGTGGTTAAACTCTTTGTGAACAGGCAGCGATAACGATGTTAGCGGCTACGGTCATACGGCATAATAATGAGTTGTGTAACCATGGTGCTTTCGTTGTTAGGAATTGATGTTCATTCTCATACCCACCGCGGAAAACCCGACTTGACGCCGGCTGTACGACCTGCGTCTATGTGTTATATCGAACTGGTCCAGCCATTGACGCTCTTATTGACGAATTATGATATGCAGCTCATGCTGAACGCAGTATAAAATTTCGAGTCGTTCTGGATTCAACGGACCTTCTTTATCGAGAATTGGCTTTGATACGTGAACAGTGCCACTGGCGCGTGATGATAGTGCTGCGGATTGATAAATCACAATAATGACTCCCGTCACAACCACCAATATTTCATGGCGAAGATTTTAAGCGTATTGGCCACAGAACAACTGCGTGTTTCATAACTATTTTGTTCGTTATACGAATCGTGACTTTATTCTCGAGAATGAATATCAGTGGCATATAATGCTCGATGAACGGCGATAAATCGAACGTCGAACCAGTTTGGCGAATTTACGTAAAAATGAAGTTGTTTGACAAACTATCTATGAGTTACGGCTGCCAGTTCGCCGACTGGGCGGTTGACCTGGTAGATAAAGGCGGCACAAACAGATACTTTCGAAGACCAGATTCGTTCTACATGGTACGGTATTATTGAAGGCTCTACTGATCTCCTGCGAACTTTCTTCATCGCTGTTGATGCGAAATTGAGTGAAAGATGACGCGCGAGCGCGTGCTGGCTGTATAAGTTTTGGTCATTTCGTGTTGTGCCGTCTCCATCACTATACCTAAACTTCATTGCGATGATAACGTCTCCATCTATATTCCTTGGTTCAACGTACGTGTACTCCATCTGCGCACCTGGTACGATAATGGTAACAACGGCGACTGACTTCGTCGTAGTCGGTCCCCTAAATCAATATTCTTCTCACCGAATTTCGATACCAGAGGAGGATACCGGTACGAATCAGGGCGGCGTTATGTCGAACTGAACAAATGGTGCGAGAATCGTTACGTTATTGAAGATTCGCCGAACGTCGAAACAATCGAGCAAATGCGCCATTCACGCCGGTCGACGGTGCTGTGAATGAATATGATGAACGCTCTGATCGCGGTGACGAAAATGATGTGGAACTACAAAATAATGGCAACACTAACATTGTCGAATGAGGAACCTGTCGCTTCAGTGGCCGGTGAACTGATATACGCTTTAACGATACCGTCTGAAGAAATAATAGTCCGTGGTCGTAATAACTGTTCTAATGCGGTTTTGTGCGTGTTGGGATCCTTTTCGTTAGTTCGGGGTGTTCCGCAGTAACGCTGATGACGTTGTTTGATATGAAAATCGATGGTTTTGACTATGAATTGACGGGCTACGTGCCGTCGTTTTCGTATGAAAGGAAATGCGGACTTATTGAAGGACGGTTACTGACTATCAGATGGCGATGCGATGAATATGGTTTTTAAAGTTCTCGAGGACGGTGCGTTCTTACGCCCGCTCGAAGCTATAATATCGGCATATCGAAGAACGCGAAACCGGATTTTAGTCGTCGTTACGTTGTAAGCCGCGTTAAATATCTTCGTAACGGCGATGATCACGAAGGCGATGGTTTGTTGAAGTCGTCTGATGATCTGCGCGCGAATTCTTCATTTCGAATCGGATATCGACGTTGAACGTGTGAAACCGTTCGAATATTCGCACTGATATCTATGGGAAGTTTCGGGACTCTTCAGTGACATTCTTGACCCTGCGACATCTCATCTTCATTCAATGGTACGCTCGTCGGTGCGATCGTCGAACGCCATTTTCGAAAATATTGAAGCTTATTACCCGCTTCGTTATACTCGGGCATTTCAACAGCGATCTTGTGACATGTTCGCCATTCGGCGGTATTTCACTACTCGCTTGGCGGTCGAATAGGTTGAACTGAACAACGGTTAAAGATCGAACAAATCGACCGGTTTATCGAACGGCAATGATTTATAAATAGTTCTGGAGGATCGATTGACGCGTTTCGAAATTGCTTCATAATCGTGGTCTGAAACTTCAATATCGATATGATATCGATTTGCTGCTGATTCAAAGACTATTCGTTTGACCTTGAGTACTGAACGAATCGACAACGGTCGATGACGCTGCGGGTTATTACGGGATTATATGTTTTCCACCGATTTTCGGTGGTAATGACATATTAACGACAAAAGCTGATAACGTACTGGGCTGACCGTCGTTTATTCTTGCCCTGTTGGAGGTACTGGTATATGGAACGATGAAATACGAACGAGCCGGAAAGACAATGATACGCTTCATGTTAACCGGAAGTCTCGCCCGAGGATGTCGTCGACATGATGATTCGGTGATGTTTGCCGAATTATGTTGAAGATCTCGATGTCGTAACGGTTGGCGCTTATTTCGCCGGTACTATATAAGTGCTATTGGTTTCAAACATACAAATTTTAACGACCTGAATTATGTTTAATTCTAAAGTTTTTAAAGGAACGGGACTGTATACTGTGAATGATTTGTTATTGATAACTAATATTGACAACGATGGGGACGAAGACGATACTCGATGACAATGAACTTCGGCTGTTTTATCTTCATCACGACATGTTTACCGGTTATCGGCTATTTTCACCGCGACTGCCGATGATCCCGAAGTTATGACGAAATTACTGGCGTGACGTACTGGTGAAGTCCATGATCGATAGATTAACGACTTTTGGTGACTTTGGTTATTACAATGTTCAACGGTGACCCGCTATGATGATGATAACGTGATGAATCGAAATTGTATCGTTGGTGATTGGTTTTGAATGAAATTATTGATAACTAATGTTTTGCACTGATCGTTACTATGTATTTCTTATCGGTTAAACAATTGTTTCTCATCTTCATATGATCGAACGATTGATAGATGTGACGGTACAATGCGGACAAAACGAACGTCGTATCTTCACTTTACGGGTTGTTCGTTTCTGAATGATATTTTCTGATTTCGTAACTTTCGGTCTTATTTATAGTTCATGCCTATGTTGACGTTTGATAATCGGTTTATGTCTGATATCTTTCGGCCTCTGATCCCCTGTGCTTCCCGGCAGTCAGCACTACGAATGTAAATGAGGCACTGATGGCTTTTCTTCAAATCAACTTATTCGCAGATAACCAGTAAAACATCGGCACCGATATATTAAACGGTAAAAATAACCAGCAAACCTTCAAATGCGCGACGCCTCGAAACGTGCTTGTCTATCTGTATGGCGACCGGAAATCTATCCGCCATGAAGTTTATGTTTCATTGAACAAACCTGCTCATAGGCAGGTGTGGTCAGACACTGAAACAAACAAAATACTTTAGTGGTTTGACGGGAAATATATACCTGCTTAGGCGACATCGCAGAGTCGGCTCCTGAAATAATAATCACGTTTGAAGTTACATATTCTCCTGCCACAACGTGAAACAAAACATTTATATAATTCAATGTTGTGACTGCATTGCTGAGCTGGCATAGCGATAGGCCCAGGCCGTGGGACGGCTTTACCGGCTGATGATGATGATGATATTGATGCGTGTATTAACAACGGCGCCGCTTTTGGCTGGCAATATTCTATCGGCATGACGGCGTGGCTTTTCTTCACACGTGGCTTTCTCTTCGTGCGAGCCAACATACGATACCCGGTAGAGTCTTTGCGTGATGATGAAATTATTAAATGTCAGCGAAAAAGACAGCGAATTTCGACGAATATATGCCTTTACTATCTGGCGGCGTCTATGGAATACGAATTGCCAGAACAAACGTTCTGTAACGAGAACATGAAGTTTCTGTGGTCGGGAGATTTCGCAATGGAGATGAGCGTGGTATGACTTTAACATCAGCCGGCGTCACATGCGATCTCGAGGCTGTCTCGAAACATGTTTTTACCCGAAACGCTGCTATTAATATAACATAAACGCCAACATGTAATGAGGCGAGCTTTTCTTCGTTTTCGAAACGAACTGGCGCTGTTGCCGACATCGATTGTTAATGAGCAATGAATAAATGTCAATGTTATGTTTAGAACTAAACCGCGCCTGAAGCTGGTTACCGCGGCATGACGGCAATGCTAATGGCGACACGAATGGCACGGATCTGGCTAAGTCCTGAATGATAAAAGTCATGAAACTGGAAATGTTTCATCCATTCGGTGACAAGCTAAGTATGCGGGCTGAAACGCCGCGAAACGACATATCCCGTCCGTATGAAGAAATTGTTATACGATTTCTGTATGCGGCAATGGTTGTTTCAGCAAAGCATTGTTTATTATATCTTCTTCGTTAATACGTAAGCTTCTTACAATGGTAACAATTGACCAGCTTACAGATATATAATGACGGTAATGTCCGGTTTACGTCTGAAAATAGCGTATTCTGCGAGACGACATTGTCTGACATTCTGCTGTGACGTAATAATTTTGTTTTCGTGTAATGATAGTCTTCTCAAATCGCGAAACTTTGTTGTTTGATAAAAAATCTGAAACTCTACGAAATCGCTGTTGCTATTACGGTGACGAACATGTCTGGCCCAGAACGAAGAACCTAAATTCTTCGGTTGGTTAACCGCAAAGTGACGAAAGGAAGGAATGCGGAACAACAAACTTCGTACAACCGGTCGCGTTTGATACGGATTAGGAAGCGGCAGTAATGGTTCTCGTGATATCGCCAAAGCGGTTCCGCGTGTATGTTTCTGATGACTTTTATCTTTCAACTGGCTTTGAACAAATCTGTCGAGAGAAAATGAAGCGGCGATTTTAACGTCACTGATTCGGCGAATATGTCGAGGATTGAAAACGTTAACCACCGGTTTAATAGTAAGAGGAGAGTCGACTTTTGTGTTTCTGTAATATGACGATATGTGCCGTAACGAATTCCAAACGATGTTTGATGATCGATCTTTTCTCGGCTTGCTCCAGGCTATTTTGACGTTTACAGTTTTATTTTGACCGGCTGTCGAGGTTATTTAAATAACGCTCACCAGTACTCCTCGAAGAACGATCAACATTATTTCTGCCGGTACTTCGAAGGCATTCGAACGTATATAAACAGTCTGTCACGCGGCAAAGAACGAAGCTTTGTGGTCGCAGCGTGATAAACAGTCTGAACGATGCTCGTACGCCAGGGTGTCGCCGCTCTCGGTGATAGTCGAATCGTTTCTGGCAAATTCTGGTCGTGGCTGAAGGCTGTTTACGATCAAACGATCAGGATACTGCTAAATGCATATATCCGCTCGTTACTTTTCATATCCGGGTTAAGCAATAACCCATGCTGATCGGCCGGTCGAACTTTCATGTTGTGGTTAATGTTCATGATGTCCAGATCGATTGATAACGGACCGCCGCCATGGGTGGTCTGTTTGGTTTTCGTTGTTTTATTCAAACTGAACGCTTTGCGTAATTTTGTTCTTCTCAATAGCTGTTGGGTGAACGAGGAATGGTTCGAACAATGAGTGTATCGCTTTAACTGGCGGCGTTGCTTTGCGGTGGCGCTATTGTGAAAGTTGTGTATCCAGCAGAACTATTTCTCTTGTTCAAATCGAGCCAACTTCTAAATGCCGCTAAAGATTGGCCAGATTGGTGGACAGCTTATTCGAAGAAAAATACTTTATTCGATATTAATACTTGTCACCGCTGTCTGAATTGTTAGAACATTTCAGTGGGCCCTGAACAGCGCCCATGTTCATGTAGGGTGTTGAAATACGCAGGCATGCTTCAAACAATCTTATGGTATACGGTATGTAATCTGGCCTGGCGAAGTACCTGTACATCAACTAATTGCCGTGATGTGCATAATGAATAGACGAACGCCCAAACTGATTGCCGGTGTCGAACTGGCTTTCACTGACGCGTGATAATTGATTTGTGCTCGGTGATGCGGCGTAACTGTTTAAAGACTTTGACTTGTAAAATCTGCTTTGACATTGGTCACGGCGCTTACTGATACTGACTTTCTGGAAACTGAAAACGTCAAGGCTTCGGTGAAATCCTTTGGAAGCCAAAAGTTCGTGACCTTTTTTCTTAAAATGTTTTCTGAAGCATGGCTTCAATGATTTTTCTGCACGTATTCCTGCAAATATTTATTTTTAAACTTAAGGGTATTCGGTGCTTTTGCTGTTTTAATCTCGCTAAATCGTTGAAAATTACGACCAGTATGTTTAGAGCTGTTGGTGAGTTATCTTTCAACATATGGTAAAGAATGTGTTTATCAACCGCTGAATAGAATCATATTGACATTGATATGACAATACTTATGACGCAGCAGCCGCCACATCTGTACCATTCAACTCGGTTATCAAACTGTTGACCTCGGCCGAGCAATGATCGATTGCGGTAAACGTGTCGGCCATCATAACTTCATTGGCTGTCATATTTATGCAATGGCGGGGCTGTTTATGAACTGCGTGCATCTCGTAACCAAGTTTTTTATGCGTTGAAATATGAAAAAAACGGCCGTATGTCACCTTTCTTTTGATTGATTGGTATTTGAAAGTTTCATTTAATGCGACTTCTATTTTGCTGTAATGTCGTGCACGAACATGAATCGAACAGATCATGGTATGGTATCAGTTTACGTCGTATTCTCGTCGTGTACCTCGTCTCGGTCACCATGATACGTAACGCTTTATGCATAATCTCGCTGCTTGGGACTGGAGTGCCTCTCTTTAACAATGCTCCGTGTCGTCGTTTGAGCTATATTCAAAGCTGTATATATTTCAGCGTGCTTCGCTACTATTGAAAGGTGACGAGGGCTGTGACGCTACTAAGTGGTGCGTTTTCAATGAACTGGCTGGTCAGTGATGTTTTAAGAGAAATAAAGGATTTTAAAACTTCCAGTTAATTCTATTTCTCGCTTCTTCTATTCGAGACATTGAATAACTGTTCGTCTCAAATCGTTTCATTCTATTGAACGCAAAAAAGTGTTCGTACCGGAATTTAACTGAACGGCGTAAAGAATATATTTCACTCGCGCTGCATATTCGTTCTAATCTTTCGCAAAATTCCGCACCGAAATAATGTCGACGTTCATCGTATTGTCATGATCGTCTTTCGTCTTTTGTTAGTGCGGCGTTTACAAATATGAAATAGTGCATTTAGCGACTGAGCTGTTTATTCTTTCGCGTTACGCCGTGCGTTATCGTCGTCTTCGACCGTTGACCGGTATCGTTTGCCGGTCATGGAACGATAACGCGCCAAACGCAAAACGACGAAGACCGTCGATCCTATTTCTGTTGTCGAGATCTAACGTTCGAACGGTGCGGCGTAATGGAACGTTCAAAATGCGTCTCATATTGCTTTCACCCTTCCACATTCGTACCTTCTGCGGGTGCGATTCTGATACGGACTGCAACAAAGCGTCAAAATGCGGAGATTCAAAGTTGATAACGATGAAGCATATCGAAAGTAACGTTTCATAATTTCCCCGAGACTTCACCGGAAGTCGGTTTCAACGGCTGAGCTTTCTCATGGCGTGGCGATGAGCTGGGTTCGCTCAACGGAATGTCTGAACTTTTGATTGACTGTTTTCATGTGTTTGTTGATGGCGGCTTTATGTTGTGACGATAAATAAACTGTTTATACTCAATTTCATTTGTCTTTTCGCCGTTAACCACCGAGTCACTTTTCGATTCGATACCAAAGCTGTATGTCGTGTTAGAGTTGACACGAATTCTGGCTTTCAACGATAAGACGAAAACTCGATGATCTTCGACCCTGATAGCGCGATGATGATCTTATACCAATCTTCTTAATGACGACTGCGTCATGACCATACATTTCGACGGCTTTATACGTTATACATAGGCGAGCAGTTCGGTCTCTGTCGCGACCGTATATTGATGCGCAATTGACACATGTTGCTGTTGATTGCAAAATATCAATTATGCAAAGGCTGACGTATTACAAACTAATACTCTATAACCGCACCGGTCGGCCGTCTTTGATAGTTCGGCGGAACCTGGCTGTACGCGAAAAAAAAAAGA
>NW_025766289.1:0-50860 GCF_003918875.1 Haliotis rubra
GACTGAGAGCCATGACCGAAATGTTGATATTTGTAACATCGGAGCGGATTGGGGACATACACATCCACTCCGATGTTAAAAATAACCTGCTTTAATAGAGTTTGGAAGGGAAGATCGAGAAAAGGTCACCAGATAGGTGTTCGTTTTAGTGATGATGCCCTCTTTCTTAAAAGTGAAACGTTTTACCGCCGTGACACCTTGATTTTCAAGCTCTGCAGCTATGTCCTCTTCTGACATATCCATAGAGACAACGAGCCCTGTCCCGTATGATACCTCGGCAAGAGTTTAACGTTCTGTGCACGGACACAGCAACCTCGATATTGGCAAAAATCTTGACTGACAACAAATTGAGAGATTGATGTCTCCGTGCACACTCCACGAGAAGCGATCCACTACGAAGACGGGTAACATTTTGTACCTCTCCACAAATTCCGGAAATAGCCTTGGAAATGGCAAACGGGTTTAATTTGATCGGCAGAAAGTCTGTAGCTTCAATCACAAGAAACCGAGGCCATGAATCAACATTTGGAAGGATTTGTTTTCATTTGAACGATCTAGTTCGTCTAGTCGTCTCTTTTTTTCATTGCGATTTGAACCAGGTTGTTGGGTTGACATGATGAAAGGAAAAGAGATTCTGCACCCCTGTTCCCCACCCACCATGGAGTGTCAACAAGGACGATGTCAAATAGCACCGGATCTCCAAGATGCCGACACCAGGGATACAGGGATGTTATACTCCAGCGAGTATGACACAAATAGCAATATTTGTATACCAATTAAATATCAGGCTGGTTCATGCACATGACAAGAAATTGGACACATACTGAATTTGGAGGTCAACATCACCAGATTGGCCCATGAGCCACCGCCTTCTGGCACAGGACTCTAGGCATTGTAATATATTGATAATTTGTTAATTGGAAATTGAAAAAGCCAACACCCTAATATGACTAAAATGTGCAAAAAATATTCTCTATGCACAGGGCATGGCGTGACCAGCCGATTGGTAGAACCGGGGCAGTTCTACCACCCGTCTAGGTGAAGTAAGGGCCAAAGTGGTGTGTTGGGCAACAGGAACACGGTTCCAGGATCCTATTGCCCTCAACCACCAGAATCCCGTCCTCCACCGACACAGGGGCGCAACCCACGGCAAACGGGTTGGTGGACCATATATCCCCCCGGGTCCACAACGGGGTTGAAGGGCGCTTAGCGTGACCCAGCACCCACCACGAGGAGGTGGCCCTTCATGGGTGCCTGTGAAAATTGAACTGTCATTGGGTAATCTGGAAGATATTGTTTTAGACCCAATGACAGTGGCACAAGCAACCGCGCCACCATCCTTGGATCCATCTGTATATAAGGATTTATAGGTATTATATTTATTTCTTAATTGACTAAATTCTTGTTTATACTGTAAATCATTAGTTTCTGATTTTTTTAAATGTGGTTAATGTTAAGTCAACTTCTGGCCTCACCAATTGCAAGTCAGGAGGAGAAGAAAGAAGACGAGAAGGAGATATATTCTCCAGCTCAATGCCAGCAGCAGAAAGGAATGGTTTAATTCTGTGCCCAAGAGGCGGAACAAGAGAAGGCTTTTTGTTATACAAAACCTCATAAAGAGGATTGAAGACACAGGTAAATGCAGGATTAGATTCGTTTGAATATAGTTTGGTAATATATTGTAAAGATAATTTAATACGGCGTTGGGAAAGAGAGGGCTCATCTACTTCAACATAGAGACTATCAACTGGAGAAGTTCTAAATGATCCAAGACAGAGTCTTAGACCTTGGTGGTGAACAAAATCAAGTAGTTTCAGGTTGCTTTTACAGGCTCCACCATATACGATCGAACCATAATCAAGTTTAGATCGTACCAATGATCGGTATAAGTGAAGGAGGGTAGTTTGATCCCCTCCCCACTTTGAGTTGGAAACAACTTTCAACAAATCGAGTGCCTCAGGCATTTGGCTTTAAGTGATTTAAAATGCGGCAAAAGGTTAAATGGGAGTCGAAAAATTGACCTAAGAATTTCCATTTTCCTGAACAACTTTGATGGAGTGCCATATAAAGATAATTCTGATCTTTATGCGGCTTAAATTTCTACAAAAAGTGTAGACAATTAGTTTTGGACTTTGAAAACCTAAAGCCGCTTTCAAGACAATTCATTTATTTATTTTATTTAAACATGTCCTCGTGCATTTGCCGTTCAATAGTATGCATATTTTTACCACGACAAGAAATATTAAAATCATCCACAAAAGGTGATCCATCAATGGAATCGTTTAAACCCCTTGGGATAAACTGTTTATCTTGATACTAAAACAAGGTGACAGACAAAATACTGGCCTTTGAGGGACACCCTGATCCTGATTGTAATGGTCAGACACGGTTGAACCCACTGGACTTGAAATTGCCTGTCATTTAAAAAGTTGATATAAATTGAGGCAAACGGCCTCGTAATCCAAAATCATGTAAATCTTTTTAAAATCCATCATTTCATGTCGTGTCGTATGCTTTTTCTTAAGTCGAAAAAGATCGACACTGCATGTTGTTTATTAATTATGGTATTTTTTACAAAAGACTCTAAACGTACTAAATGATCGATGGTACTACGGTTTTCCATGAAACCACATTGTATATTAGCTATAAGGGTTATTGGTTTCCAAGTACCAAACAAGTCTATTGTTGATCATACGTTCCATTATTTTGCAAACGCAGCTTGTCAGTGAAATTATCTATAATTAGAGTGGATCAGTATGATCACGCCCAGGTTTAGGGATGGGGCACAAATATAGCATCAAGCCACGACGAAAGGAAATTCCAGTTGTCCACAAATGTCATCAAAAATATGTAACAGTGTCTCCAAACATGACTTGGCAAGTGCAGTCCAGGAGTTGATAAGGCATGTTATCAGCTCCAGAAGCAGTATCGTGAGCCTGATCAAGAGCAGTATGAAGCTCAAGTGTATCGAAAAAAGGTTTCATTTGCGGGTCTTCCCCTGCTATCTGGAATTGAAATTAATAGCTTCTTCCTTGCTGTTTTGGATATTTTTGGAATCTAGGTACATAATTTGCTGAGGAAGAATGTTTGGCCAACGTCTCACCTCAAGTTTATTTGCAACATCTGATTTACGAGTCAATAATGTGTTCCCATCTTTAGATGGTGGATGCTAGATTTAGAGCCCTTACCCTTGATTTTCTGATCATATTCCACACCCTTGATATAGGTAAAAGCGCTGATTTAATTTTTTGATATAGTTTCCGCCAAGATTGACGTTTACTTTAGCTTGAAAGTACGTCGCTTTATGCTTAAAAATTTTAAATTTGTCCAAATTGTGGACTATAGGATGGCGACGGGAAATAGTGCTCGGCTTTCTTCCGTGCCTTCCTAGCCTGTTTGCAGTCATTGGTAAACCATGGTTTTCTCTACGTGAGGAATTGCAGAGGACTTTGGGATACACACGTCATCTATAAGTTATTTATTTCATCTGAAAACATTTTATGGCATCAGGAATGTCATTAAAAAGTTCAGGTTTCAGATTGTCAGCACAGAGAGCTCTTCCATATAAAGGCCAGTTAGCCTTTTTAAAATTCCATCTTGACGATGGAGGAACATCAGATGGATTCACAGGTGTCAGTTGTTGGGAAATGGTCACTTCCACAGAGGTCGTCGTGGACTGACCATTCGAATTCACTCCAATAGTTGGAGTCAGTAGCAGATAAATCGAGAGCAGAATATGTTCCTGTGCCAGGATGTAAATAAGCATTGTCACCGTCATTATAAATGCATAA
Organism: Haliotis rubra; assembly: GCF_003918875.1. Lineage (NCBI taxonomy): Eukaryota > Metazoa > Mollusca > Gastropoda > Lepetellida > Haliotidae > Haliotis > Haliotis rubra. Next base: position 3,792 of record NW_025766289.1, read on the forward strand.
GTCATTATTTGAAATGTAACCTCCAGTAATTCTGTCTCTTGGAGTTTGTATTAGTTCCACCCCAGAGTGTGGGTTGTGGCCATTTAAATCGCCAATGATTAAACAGGGTTTAGGTGAAGTTGATCATAGAGAGAGCTTGCAGATCCGTAAGGTGAACAGTTGATGAAGGCGATGGATGTACAAAGAACACAAAGTAAAAAGCAACCTGTAAGGTAAGTCGAACTGCAACGACTTGAAGATTTGTTTTAAGTGGAACAGGGCTATGGATAACATTGTTCTTCACCAGGATTGATGCTCCACCAGAAGCTCTATCACCAGGAGGAGAAAAATAATGATACGCATTAAACTGACGTAGATCAAAGTTATCTGTTTGTTTCTAGATACGTTTCTTGAATGCAGAATACTGACGGATTCAAAATCTTGACTAATAGTTGTAAATCGTTTAAATTAGTCCTGAGTCCCCTGGCTACAATTCCATTGAATTATAGGCGAGGACATCATTTGTTCCGCCGGAGGATAGACTGGAGATCTACCCTCACCTTCTCTTGAAGGCGACAAGCTATAGTCCTACCATGGCTGTGGTCGGACACATCCATATGCCTTCAAGAGATCCAAACTTGTTAAAAAATCTGATCTGGTTGTTCTGGTCCTTCGTGGGTTCTATTACTCTGATGTTTTTTGTAATGTTTCACTGCTCGTTTTGTTTGTTTTGTTATTCGCTGGTTGTTTTACATTTGTTTCAGATTGAGATGGTGCTTTCTGAGATTTAGATGTATCTTTCTCAGATGATACCTTTGATTGAATAACTGTTTTTGATTGAGATGTAGTTTGTGCACTGGTTGTCTCTTTGGGGAGGCCTTGGCTGGATGTCAACAGATATCAAGGTAGGCGCAGAGGCAGGTGCCCACGTAATCGGTCTGGCAACTCTACTGACGACATGAAACGTGTTTAGCTTTGTTGACAGGTAGAGATGCAGCAACGGTAGCAGAGTATCTCGGCCTGATTGCTCTTGTGCAAAACAATCTGTTTCGCTTCCACAAAGTAATGTTTACGTCTTATGCTCTCAAACGCGATATCCTAGACTGAAGCTTCCAGGTAGGGCATTCCTTCTCGAGGAGGAGTGGATGGGAACCGGAACAATTGACACAACACGGGAGGTTTGTCACAAAGGTTAGAATTTTCATTACGACCCAAGACACCGATGGCAAACAGTTGATTATGGCAATGATTTTAGAACCGTGGCCATATTTTGGCAAGTATAGCATCTCAAGGGATTAGGGGATAAAAGTATCCACCCCTCAAGTTGCAGTACCCAGCTTTATGGATTTTGATGTGTGGGGAGGCAAAACGTAAACAGATATGTATTAGTTTTAGAGATTTCCATTATTTTTCTGACAGAGGAAACGTTTTACACCAGTAACCCTTGGGGAGCACAATTCTTTCACGATGTCGGTTCTCAGTCATATCAGAAAAGGCAACGTCCAGCGTCAGGACGATGCCTTTTCTACTGTTTAATGATCTGTGAGGGGACACCTCCAACAGGAATATTTGCTAGAGATGTGGCTGAGAGCAGGATTTGGGATTGATCTGCTTCCTAACACTCAATGAGCAAAGAACCAGATCGCAGTTTTTAATTTCTTTTACATCCCCGGCCAACCTTTCTATGCCCTTTGCTACTGCAAAAAGGGTTTAGCTTCAGAGGACCACCAGCAGGTGCTGTCATGACAACGAAACGTGGCCAATTTTCAGCATTTATGAGAGCTACGGGAGCCTCTATCATCCGACGAGAACGAATCATCTGACTCGTGGGAACGTTTTTTGTGGGGTGCCATGATAATAATATATATGATTCACCCTCCTAGCTCCCCCACCCACCATGGAGGTCAACAAGGACGATGTCTTATGTCTGTGGGTCTCCAACAGACGACACCAGGGATGGATACTAGGAGGGCATACTCAAGCAGGTATATATCTTGAAAAGATATCTCCTACCGGATTGTCCCATGAGCCACCGCCTTCTGGGCAAAATGTTGACTTTGTAGGCAAATATAGACTTGGCTATTTAACAGTCACAAAGTAAAAAAAGTTCAATGTATTTGAGCCAAAACCCTAAATTAATAATTTGAAAAATTCAGATATGTGCAAAATGAAAAATACTGCACAGGGTTTCGGCGTGACTCAGCCGATTGGTAGAACCGGGCCCATTCTACCACCCTGTCTAGGGTGAAGTAAGGGCGAAGTGGTGTGTTGGGCAAAGGACCGCTAATCCTGGGACCAATGCCCTCAACCACCAGCCTCCCCGTCCTCCACCGACACAGAGGCGCAACCCACGGCAAACGGGTTGGTGGATCTCAAATATCCCCCCGGGTCCACAACGGGGGGTTTAAGGGCGCTTAGCGTGACCCAGCACCCACCACGAGGGTTAGGCCCTTCATAGGTGCCCCACAACTTGAAAAATGATATTAACCCTCTGAATATATTAGACAAGCTGAGCCTACCACACCACAGGTGCAACACAAGATAAAAGATAGGGCTAACAACTTTGGGTTTAAATTGATAGAATTGTGTAAGAATTTAAATCTCTTTATCTGTAATGGAAGAGTTGGTTCAGACAAAACAATCGGCAAAGCAACATGTAAAGGCAAATCTGTTGTGGACTATGTTATTTCGTCACCATCATGTCTATGTCTTTTTGTTAATTTTGAAATGCTTGATTACTCACCATTATATTCAGATGTCCACTGCCCTGTTCAATTTGTTTTAAAATCCCACAGAAACATCACCAAAGAAAGTATCCATCCCTCGGTAAATCCAATGGAAGATAACGTTACTATAGGCAAACCGTTACGATATGATGCCAAAAAATCGGACCTCTACTGCAATAATATAAATGTTGATAATATCGCACGCCCTCACTGAGCGTACAATAATGCGCAAGGAACGCGGTGTTGACCCAGATCTGGTCAACGAGCTTGCAACAGACATAGCGCACGTGCTGGTGGACGCTACACGCAAAACTTTCGGCGTCAGGAGTGTGTTCACGCGAATCGTCCCAAACAGAATAGAAAGAAAAGATAAACCGTGGTTTAACAATGAGTGTAGGAAAATGCAAAAATCATTCCATAAAGCTAAAAAAAGAAAATATAAGTCACGCAACACTCCATTAAATAGAACGTACTATCACCAAAACGTCAAGTATATAAAACATGGACAAAGTATATGACAATTTCAAAATGAGACCACTAAACAGCTCTCAAGGTCTCGACTCGCTCCAAAGACTACTGGAAGCTACTGAGTAAAGGGGATACCAAATATGATAATATTAATCGATATTGAAAGATTCATATAAAGTTCTATAAAGACATTAATGAATCCCAATCTACGAGGATATATCGTTAGATGATCAACAATATGACACTGATGCCTTAAATAAGATTATAACGGGTGAGAGAACTTTGCGGCAATTAAAAATCTTAAAATAAAAAAAAGCTACGGGAGTAGACTTTTGTTGAAACTGATTATTTTATTGATGCTTCCACACATTTAATACCACTCCTAACCCATTTCTTTAACTTGATACTTTGTTCGGATTTGTACCAGACTCTGGCTAAAGGGTATAAAAGGCGAACACCTAGATCCTAACTCATATAGACCAATAATAATTCTCAGTTGTTTTGGTAAACTATAATAAGTATACTTAATGCAAGGCTCACTAAGTTTGTCGAAGTAAATCATATTTTAACTCCTGCCCAAGCAGGATTCAGAAGAGGTTCTCTTAATAAGCGACGATGTATATGCTTCACATGCTATTAGGAAATGTTAAAACAAACAAAACGTAAACTCTATTGCGTCTTTGTTGATTTCAATAAAAGTTAAATGACTGTGTGGAGGGCTGGTCTGTGGTATAAACCGCTAAACTGTGGAATATCTGGTAAATGTCTTAACTTAGTAAAGAACATGTATAAGAATATAAAAATCCACTGTCATGTTACACAATCAACATCCTCATTCTTCCCATGCAACACGGGAGTAAGACAGTGGGGAAAATCTATCGCCACTTCTGTTTTCACTTTTTATAAAATGATATTGGACATTTCTACCGAAACGAGGAAGTAAAGGTGTTAATTCAGGAATACCAAACCGAAACCGAATTGATACTTTGCCTGCAGTTTATTGTCTTACATTCGCAGATGATGCTGTCGACCAGTGAAGACCCTGAAGATTCATAATCACTGACACTCGTCATGTATATTGTTCACGATGAAACTGTGCAAACTTGTCCAAACCAAAAATAATAGTTTTTGAAGGGGCCTCGTTAAAACAGTAAACTAAAATATAACATGGTTGATACTTATACTCAATTTGGAATAAAGTTACTATGAAACGGAGATTTGTAGAAGCCATTAAAGTCTTAGCAGAAAATGCAACAAAAGCTATGTTCTTATTATTAAAAAGCACGACGAGTTAATCTACCGTTGGATCATCGGCATTTGACACTTTGATTGCTCCGGATCCTACTGTACCGCTCTGAAATTCAAGCATTTGAAAACGTAAACTAATTGAAAAGGTTCATTTAAATTTCTTTAAATTGTATAGTTCGAAATTAACACCAAACTATATGATTTATGGAGAACTTGGTAGAACTCCCCACATCAAATATATAAACGTGCCATTCTATTTTGCTAATAAAATGGCAAGTCATAATGAAACTCCAAAACTAACAAATATTATCTACAGATTTATCACTCAGTACTCTACCTCGACAACACTGGCATGTCGCTCCGTCAAGAAAAATAAATAACTGTGGATTAGGATATATTTGACAATCCGTTTATGTGTTTTTCATTTGGTGGTTAGCTTCAAAGTTGAAGAAATATTGAAAGACCAGTTCACGCGGGAACAGCGCATAGTTCTATTACTGAAAGTCCGAAGATTGAATATTTCAATAAATGTTTCAAGAAAATATAAGTTTTACTTGAAAAATACCTTTATCTATCTTAAAACGTCTATTATCCAATCTTGGAAATTTAAGAACAACAAATCACAACTTACCAGTTGAAGAACCGGACGCTGGTCTGATACCCCAAAGAGTGGAGACGTTTATTACCATCTATGTAGTTCCCCGCCGGTTTTGTGATGAGTTTCCACTACCTGTTCAGGTGTGAAGCCCTTCTCCAGCCGCGGTCCATACATACGTAATTAAAGATACCTCTCCGAATGGCCTAATATGTTCAAGCTTAAAAAATGTTTATCTGACACCAGATGTAAAATGTGAAAAACATGTCTAAATTCATCAACATCATCTTTAGATTAGTTGCAGCATGCACAGAATCATGTGAACTTACTTTGTCATATTTCATTGAAAACTCTACTCATATATGTATTTACCTTATATTGCTGTAATCTTGATTGATTATATTATCATATGCGAATTTATATTTTACTTTTTTCTCATGTACCACCGTTGGTGGTTCCTCCTGAGAATAAACTGTCTGTCTGTTTGTCTTGTTTTGAAAGGATACACTTGGAGCTCAGGGTTGGTTGACATTAACGTAACGGTGGTGGTTAGTTGAGTTGAGTTGAGTTGGGCTTCACGTCACATCGGCATTGCAGCCATATAGTGACGAGCGGTGGTGGTTAGGACCACATTGAGCGAACGGTGGTTGTTAGGGCAAGGGTTAGGGTTATGCAAAATACCAATATATTGTAATTGATTGTATGCACCATTCGTCAAAAGAATGGGTACTTTTAGAGGTCTAAATGTCAGGCGTGATTTGGACTTATTTATCATGTTGCAAAGTAAACACTCCTGGAGATAGTTTTGTTCACATTGAACTATGGGTGGTGATCACGGCTACATTGAGCCAACGGTGGTGTTAAAGGATAGGTAAGGGGTTAAACGAAACACTATTGTTTTTATTGTAATTGCCATACAATTCTATCTGTAAAAGAATGGGAAGTTTGTGAGGTCTAAAGTGAAGAGTCAGTTGGTGTTATTTTGCATAATCTTTTAAGAAAACGCTTGAGTTCAGGGCTAGTAACATAGAACTGCAGTGGTGGTTAGGGCTAAACGCCTAATGGTGGTGGTTAGGTTTCGTTAGGGGTAATAAAAAAATTGTTGTTTTTATTGTAATTGGGTTGTATAATAATTCATTCGTCAAAGAATGGGTACTTTTAGAGGTCTAACATGGAAACAGGGTGTCATTTGGGCTTATTTCTTGGCTTGTTTTAAGAAAACACTTGGAGTCTAGGCTAGTGTGACATTGAATTAAGGGTAGGTTAAGATCACATTGGAGCCAACGGTGGTGGTTAGGCTAGTTAGGGGCTTACGCTGTATCACCTTTGTTTTTATTGTAATTAGTTGTTTACAATTCATTCGTCAAAAGAATTGTAAGTTTTAGAATTTTTAGTGAGAATGAGTCGCTTTTAGGTTATTTTGCCAAGTTTTTAAAGAAAACACTTGAATCTAGGCTTGAGTTGACATTGGAACGGTGGTGGTTAGGCTAGGGTTAGGGCGTAATAGTCTTATTTTATCATATTTATTGTGTATACCATCTGTCAAGATTGTATTTTAGAGGTCTAACATGTGGAAACAGCGTCATTTGAGCTATTTTGTCATGTTGTAAAGAAACACTGGAGTCTAGGCCATGTTGACACTAAACCATGGTGGTTAGGCTACGTTGAGCCAACGGTGGTGGTTAGGGCTAGGTTAGGTTAGGTATACAATTTTTTGTTTTTATTTCAATTCAATGGTATACACCATTCGTCAAAAGAATGGGTACTTTAAGAGGTCTAAATTTAGCAACAGGCGTCATTTGGCCATTTTATCATCCTATAAAGAAAACACTTGGAGTCTAGGGTTGGTGTTAACATTAACTAACTGTGTGAATGGTTAGTTAGGCTTATACAGTAAATACCTATTAACATAGTATACACCATTCGTGAAAGAACTTTAGAGGTCTTGCGAGAAAGAGTCGTCACTTGGGGGTCATTTTGCCTGTTTAAAGACTTGAGTCTAGGGCCGTGCTGACATTGAAATAACGGCAGGTTGGTAGGTCAGTCATACTATTTTCTCTTCATTTAGTTTGTTACTATTCGTTAAAGAATGGGTACTTTGTATATTCAAATATGGAATTAGGCGTCACTGTGCCATTTCGTCATGTTACACAGAAAACACCGGAGTATGGCCATTCTGCATTGCCAACAGCGGTGGTTAGAGCCAGGTTAGGATTATATAAAAATACCTTTGTTTTATTAAAATCGGGTTGTATACACCATTCGTCAAAGAACGGGAACCTTTAGCGTCCAAAGGAGAAAGAGTCGTCGTTTGGGAGTCATTTCGCCAAGTTTTAAAGAAACACCGAGTCCAGGGCCAGTGCCGACACGAACCAACGGCGGCGGTTAGGCCGCCGAGCCAACGGCGGCGGCTAGCCAGGCCATGTAAGCCATAGCCAAGTTTTTAATTTTATTGTATTCGTGTTGTATACAATTCGTCAAAGAACGGGCAATTTCTTTAGAGGTCCAAACATGTTAAACAGGCCCCATCTACTATCGCCAAAGAAACACTTGGAGCTCAGATTGAAAGGAAAGTGAGTTGTTCAAAACACATCGAACATATCGTGACGAATATTTGACATTGAAATAGAATATAGACAGTAGATCAGTAAACAATGAATATCAATAGTAATGTAAAACAGTAACCGAATTCAAAACGATGTTAATTATAGGGGACAACACAATAGCGGAAAATATATAATAGATCACTGTAGATACTCCAGCCCGCATGGACACAGTTGGTTTATCAGCCCGGTTGCCGGAGATTGAATACTTGAACATTTTAGATCTACGTACCTTTCAGAGGACAATATCGCACTTTAACCCTCGAGGATTGGTCATTCAGTTACTAATCTAAACTGTCAATTATTAAATACGTATCTACTATTAAACATTTAATCACCCAATTCTTTAAAAATGCACAGTCATCGAGAATCCCATCGGTCATTAAAAGATCCTTCGATAGTTTTTGCTATTTCTGAAGAGCATCCCTTGCGATGGAATATTAACGTAGTCAGCAAAATATCATTGACTGCATCCTTCATCACGTTGAGATCTTCGCCTCAATAAATATTCATGAAAGGTCTGGTCATAATATCGTCGCATACGATATCTTCTTCAGTTCGATCGATTAAAGTAGGCGTAACCAATACAGTTTACGTAATTTACTGATACTACCAGTGTCCATCTTCTTCTATCAGATTCGAGCTCATCGCCGTTGTATCGGCACAGCAGCGTTACAGATTAGTTGAGCGTTCGTTGTTAAAGATTATTAAATTCAGAAATGCCACGGTTGGGCAACCAACAAAACATCTACGTTCATTGCATATTCATCAAGTTCTTATTGAAAGGGATGTTTCAGAAGAAAGATTTATATCGTTCGAAGACACGAAAGAGTAATTCGAAAAGACGATACATTGGTTTTGCCTGCAAGCCATTAATATATTGAACAGCCGAAGCAGTAGCCGTTAGCCGTTGCGAAAATGAAACATTGCGGGTCTGAAGACATTGTTTCAGACCCACGACAGTGGCAATAAGCGAATCGCGCCGCTGATCCATCTGTAGTCAGTTAATTATATGTACGTTATTTTATTTGACCGACCAGCCCTGCCGTAAACATACCCGATTTTTAAATGTGTTGACGCTGGTTCGGTTCGGCTCATCATTGCGAGAGAAGAAGAGAGAATATATTTCCTCGTGTTACTTCGGCAGCAGAAATTGCTCAGTAGGCTTTGCCATACAAATCCTGCGAGATCATTATCAATATTAATGCATTAGACCGTGCCAGAATATAAGTTTGTACAGCCGTAAAGACAAGATCACGCGTTGTGAAAGAAGAAGTAACACAGAAGCTCAATACCGGAGAAATTCTAAATGCATCCAAATATCGCGGATGGTGACGAATTCAAGAAAGCGTTAGGTCGCAGGCTCCCGCCATACGACGAGCATAACAAGTTTCAGATCGTAACACGACGGTATGCGAAGGAGTGGATCCTCCTCAATTGACTGGCATAACCTGGAATGAGTCTTCAGGCGTTTGCTTATGATTTAATATTGGCGTGAATGCCAGTCAGAACGAATAGTTCAAGAATTGCTGGGTCTTTGGCGTAGATGCCATTTAGCTCAAGTCTCGTGGCGCTTCAGTATTTACGGCGGGTACAATTGGTTTGATTGCGTACAAGCCGTTATCAATACGAGTTTGTTCATCGTCCGAAGTTGCCGTTCTTTATATGCGCATCGTTATCGTTGAACATCATCAAAGATCCATCGACCGAATCGTTTAAAACCCGTATGTCGCGACCCAATGCCAACAGACAGTATCGGGACACCTCGACCGGTCGACAGGCGACTGAAATGCTCGTCTTGTAACCGCGATAGTAAACGGCCTTCAAATCAAAATCAAGCGTAAATCCTTTCTCAAAATACCAGCGCTTCCAGGTTAACATGCTTTTCAAAACCAAAGAAAATGATTAATAAAGAGCCTGTTTATTCACCATACATTTTTAACAAGGATACCAAATGATCATCGGTATCATATTTTTCCTCGAAATCAACATTGAATATTTGCGCCAGGTCATTGGCTCAAGATAACATGTTAATCTATTGCTCAACATACGTTCCATGGTTTTGATAAACAGCCGTTATATTGCCCGACGGATCTGGCGCATCTTCGGTGTTCTTGGTATTGCTTCGCCGAAGCGAGAAATTCTTCCAGACGTCCATATTTGGTCAACACTAAACGTGTCATCATATCAGTAAGTTAGCATGTCATTCGCCGCACATGAGCTAGCCGAAAGACAGTATGTACCATGTAATGAAAACATTATAATCTTCTCGCCACGAAATTGCTTTCGTCTTTCGTTGCTTCGATACTGAAATCAGAACAGGACGTTTTTAGAGTCAGCCGCATTCGCAATTTTGATTTCGTTCGTTACAATTATTATCTTTAAGACAGAACCTTTTGCCTTTGAACGATGTTCATGGATTATATCATCTCTTCAGAGAAGCCGTAATTTAAATGAATACGTTTGGTACCGGACAGCAAAGTTATCCTTGCTTTGATTACGCTTCGTTGACATTGAACTGGTCGGTAGTGTTAGCCGTTGGTTAACGGTGGTTAGGGTAATATAAAAAAAAAAATTTTGTTGGTATTGTTGCATACACCATTCAGGTACTTTTTAGAGGTTCAGATATTATCAGGCGTCACTTCGCTTATTTTTTGTTCATGTTGTAAAGAAACAATGAAGTTCAGTCGGCAGCCGACACCGAATAACGGCAGTGGTTAGGCTGCCATTATATTACCAGTTTTTATTAAATTGTTGTATTGATTCGTCGGAAAGAATGGGAGTGATAGAAATTCAAAGTGAGAAGAATACCAGCAGTGCTGAGCAACCAGTCGATAAATAGTTCTACCACTCGCTCCGTAGAAGTCAGGGCTGAAGTGGTACGTTCCGAAATCAGTGACCACCAGAATTCATTGGCGGATCACCGGGTGAAGGCGCTTAGCGTTACTCATCAATAGGAGGTGGTTACTTGCCGGATTAGAGGTGTCATCTGTCGTTGAAAAACACTGTCAGATTACCATTAAATAGGTCTCAACCATCATCGACGAATTAGGTCATCAACACTTTAAAATATTTGAATGCCAGAAATATAAACATTTATTTCTTCATCATGAGTAGGGCTGATTATCAATTTATTAACGTTGTTGCCTGTTTGGTCGAATCCTTACTAACATGTTCGCTATCATTAACAATAGCCAGTAGGACAGTTCACTGCAAGATAAGTCTTAAAGTTGTGGTGACCTTCGGAATAACAGAAGTTACAGTTGATAAGAGTCTTCGTTTCTTTAAAGATCATACTTTGGTGAAGGGGACAAATGTCATCGACTACATGGAGCTGAAATTTCACTAAGCTTCATTATTAAAGTGTTTTCAATTAGGAACTTTGTAAAGCATTCTTTCTCAATTAAGGTGAGTCGGGTCTACTTTCTTAAATAAACATTTGAATTGTATGAGCAGATTAATTATTGATGTATCTTAATGTATCTCCGTTGTTCACTCACATGATGGAACGGTATATGAATGATTAATATATCTGTTTCAGGGCAACAGATTCGCAGAAGGCTTGTTTATCCTTCAGAGCCTTGATCTGATTTCAAGATCAGTGATTGTTCATTGCTATATCGATTTTCTTGGCTCCACCGCCCAAAAGAAAAATCGAGGCTATAAAGGAAATTATGCATGGACCTCGGTCACTTTGATCTTGAAATCCTCTTCGGATCCAGAATCTCGACCACACTGGAGGATGCGGAGAAAACATATATACTCCGAATGCAAGACATGTACTTCAACTCCGAGAAACAAAGACAAATATATATTAATCATTCATACCGTTCCATCATGAAAGCAGGTGGATTAACGGAATACATTTAAGACACGTATGTCAAATAGTTAATCTGGTACTCATCTTTCCCTGAACAAACTACAGAATTCCATTACTCAAGTGAGGTAAGCTTTATTTAAGAGAAAAAGTGTTGACTCGCACACTTAATTGAAGAATACTTTACAAAAGTTCCTGTTGAAAACACTTTGGCGTAAACAGGTAGAAGACATCCACATAACATTGTGAGATCGAATTGAGAATACGAGCTGCTGTCCCATAACCGTAGACCCTCTGTATGACACACCAAAAGTATGAATCTTTAAAGAAAGCAGAGATGATCACTATGAAGCTGCCAACCGTATGACTATTCCGATAGGTCACTAACCAAGACTTCATCTTGCAGTGAAGACTTTATTGTGTCCTATACCTGTGTGTTAATGATATGAGGCACATGGCAAGGTAAGGTTCGATCAAAAATATTTCTTAAAACAAGGTAAACAGAAATTCAGAATGCATGTTTACCAAATTGTCATCTGTTATTTCCCCACACTCACACACGACCTGGAAGAAACAAATGCTTACATATTTTGTTTAATGTTATATTTTAAAGAGCGTTTGATGACCCAGATTCATGTGTGGATATTACAGGACATATTTAATGAAATTAAATCTGGCAGTGTTTCTCAACATTTTTTTTCAAGATAAAAGCTTGGAATGACTCCCACACCTCTAACTTGAATCCGGCACCTCGTGAAGAGCCACCTCCTCGTGGTGGGTGCTGGGCAACGCTAAGCGCTCTTCGACCCCTTGTGGACCCGGGGTATATTTGGTCCACCAACCTGTTTGCCGTGGGTTGCGCCCCGGTGTCGGTGGGAGGAAGGGATTCTGGTGGTTGAGGTCACTGGTTCAGGGAACAGTGTTCCTTTGTTCAACGACACCACTTCAGCCCTGACTTCACTCTAGACGGGTGGTAGAACTGGCCTGAGTTCTTACTCAATCCGGCTGGTCACGCCAGGCCTTGCGCATGGTGATGACTCTTCTCACTTTAGATTTCTATCACTTCCCATTCTTTTGACGAATGAATTTTATACAACCCAATTACAATAGGAAACAAGAGTATTTAGTATAAGCTGAACTACCACCGTTGGCTCAATGTGGCCTCTAACCACCACCGTTAGTTCAGTGTCAACACTAGCCCTAGACTTCAATTGTTTTTCTTTACAACATGACAAAATAAGCCAAAATGACGCCTGTTTCAATATCTAGACCTCTAAAAAGTACCCATTCTTTTGACAGAAGAATTGTATACAACCCAATTACAATAAGAATTTTTTTATATTACCCCCTAACCACCACTGTTGGCTCAACGTAAAGCCCCAACTTTCCTACCGTTAGTTCAATGTCAACAGGGTACTTGTCAGTCCCCGGCTTTCGAAGTTAATCTTGCTTATCCGGTTTTAAACGTAGCATGTTTGTTCATTTAAAGGGTACGTGGCCAAGCTTGTCCTACCTTCTCGCCAACAGCTGAAGGGATGGTGGCAATCCAGGTATGGAACATCGTTCAAAAAATTAAAGGCAAAGGTTCAAAATCTCGCTGCAATTTCACCATCTTAAAAGATGGCGAGCACTTCTAATAACCTAATAAAATCTTAAAATTGCAGATAAAATTGGCTTAAACTCACCAAAAATTCATCATCGGCAAATTATGTCCCTGAGTTTCAGAGATATCAGAAGCAACAGGAAAAGACAAACTTAATTTCAGGAATCACATAACGGTGAAGATTATAATGAAGTGTTTTCATTACATGAGGCTGCATACTGCTTCTTTCTAGCAAGCTCATGTTACATCGCAGCGGAGTGATGACAATATACATTACCAGCTACTGAAACATTCTACCTGAACCATGTCTGATGACACGTTTAGATATATTTGACCAAATATATGGACGTCTGGAGAATTTCCTCCTTCATGGCGAAATGCCATTGTAGTCCCAATACCAAAACCCGGCAAGGATCATACAGATCCGTCGAATTACAGGCCAATCTTCTAGCTGTCAAAACCATGGAACGTATGGTGAACAATAGATTAACATGGTATCTTTGAAACCAATATCTTATAACAAATATTCAATGTGGTTTCAGGAAAACGTAGTACCATTGATCATTTGGCACGTTTAGAATCCTTTGTTAAAAAATGCTATATGAATAAACAAAATGCTGTGTCAATTTTCTTGGTTTTGAAAGCTATGATACAACCTGGAAGCATGGCATTTGAAGGATTTACATGATTTTGGCTTGAGAGGCCGCTTGCCTTTTTATATCATCACAGTTTTTAAAAGACAGGCAATTTCAAGTCCGAGGGTTAACCCCGTCTGACCATTATAATCAGGATCAGGGGTGTCCCCATGTAGTATTTGTCTGTCACTTTTATTATTTTAGCATTAAGATCAACAGCTTATCCAAGGTTTTAAACGATTCAATTGATGGATCAATTTTTGTGATGATTTTAACATTTCTTGTCGCGGTAAGAATATGACATACTATAGAAATCCAAGCAACTACAGTTGTGTGTTTAAATAAAATAAATAAATGGTGTCTTTGGAAAACGGCTTTAAATTTTCTAAATCTAAAACTAATTGTATACATTTCTGCCGTAAATATATTTCATATGACCAACTGTTTTTAAATGGCACTCCCATCAAAGTTGTAAAGGAGGCCAAATTTTGGGCCTAATTTCGATTCCCATTTAACATCTCTGCCAAATATTAAATCCCTCTTTAAAGCCAAACGCCTGAAGGCACTCGATTTGTTAAAGGTTGTCTCCACTCAAAGTGGGAGGGGATCAAACTACCCCTCCTTCACTTTATACTGCATCATTGGTGTACGATCTAAACTTGATTATGTCTCGATCGTATATGGCTGAGCCTGCAAAGTAACCTAACACTCTTAGATTCAGTCCACCATCAAGGTCTTAGACTTTGTCTTGGATCATTTAGAACTTCCAGTTACAGTCTCATGTTGAGGCTTCTATGTTACACTTCTCTTTCTAACGTCAGACAATTATCTTTACAATATATTACAAACTATATCTCTAACGAGTCTAACTCCTGCATTTAACTGTGTCTTCAAATCCTCTTATATGATTTGTATAACAAAAGTTTCTCTTGTTCCGCCTCTGGGCATTGTGATCACAGTCAAGCATGTCTTGCTTGACTGCATTGAATATTCCATCACAAGGGATAACTATTTCAAAGTAAAAACTATGAAGGATCTTTTTAATATTGTCAGTTCTCATTTAATTATTGCATTATTTTTTAAAAGAATTAGATTGATTAAATGATTTGTAAATAGATACATATTTAATAATTGGTAGTTTAGATTAGTAACTGAGATTATTAGTGGCTGTATCCTCAAAGGGGGTTAAAGTACTGTGAAATTATTGTCCTCCTGAGAGGGTACGTAAGTCCCAAAATGTTCAAAGTATTTCTTACAATCTCCAGCAGCCGAAGGGATGATGTAAACCCAGCTAGTGTCCATGCAGGTAGCAAAGGTAATGTAAGTCCCCATGGACCCTAGTATGGTTATCTACCTTCAGTTGTTGGTGATCTATTGCCTATTTTTATATTGTGTTGTCCCCTATAGTTAACATGTTTTAGATTCAGTTACTAATTTTACATTTATATCTGTGATATTCTAGTTGTTTTACTGTCCTTCGTCGGCAGGTTTTATAATATCTATATATTCTATTTCAATGTCAAATGTTCTCGTCACGATATGGCTGAAATATTGCCGATGTGACGTTAAATAATAACTCACTCACTCAATGTTAACACTAACCCTAGACTCCAAGTGTTTTCTTTACAACATGACAAAATAAGCCCAAATGAGGCCTGTTGCTATATTTAGACCTCTAAAAGTACCCATTCTTTTTGACGAATGAATTGTATACAACACAATTACAATAAAAAATTAAAAACTTGTATAACCCCATAACCCTAGCCCTAACCACCACCGTTGGCTCAACGTAGCCCTAACCACCACCGTTAGTTCAATGTCAACACTAGCCCTAGACTCCAAGTGTTTTCTTTAAGAAACTTGGCAAAATGACTCAAACGACGACTCTTTCTCACTTTAGACCTCTAAAAGTTCCCATTCTTTTGACGAATGAATTGTATACAACCCAGTTACAATAAAAACGAGTATTTTATATAATCCCCTAACCCTAGCTCTAACCACCACTGTTGGCGCAATGTTAAGAATAACCCTATACTCCAAGTGTTTTCTGTATAACATGACAAAATAAGCACAAATGACGCCTGTTTCCATATTTAGACCTCTAAAAGTACCCATTCTTTTGACGAGATGAATTGTATACAACCCAAATACGATAAAAGAGAAAAATATGTATAACCCCGTAACCTAGCCCCTAACCACCACCGTTATTTCAATGTCAACACTAGCCCTAGACTCCAAGTGTTTTCTTTAAAACTAGGCAAAATGACCCCAAGTGACGACTCTTTCTCACTTAAGACCTCCTAAAAGTTCCCATTCTTTTCACGAATGAATTGTATACAACCCAATTACAATAAAAACAAGAGTATTTTGTATAAGCCCCTAACCACCACCGTTGCCTCAATGTAGCCCTAACCACCACAGTTAGTTAAATGTTAACACCAACCCTAGACTCCAAGTGTTTTCTTTATAGGATGATAAAATAAGCCCAAATGACGCCTGTTGCTAAATTTAGACCTCTTAAAGTACCCATTCTTTTGACGAATGAATTGTATACAACCCAATTGAAATAAAAACAAAAAAAATTGTATACCTAACCTAACCCTAGCCCTAACCACCACCGTTGGCTCAACGTAGCCCTAACCACCACCGTTAGTTCAGTGTCAACACTAACCCTAGACTCCAAGTGTTTTCTTTACAACATGACAAAATAAGCTCAAATGACGCCTGTTTCCATATTTAGACCTCTAAAAGTACCCAATCTTTTGACGAATGAATTGTATACAACCCAAATATGATAAAAACAAGACTATTTTGCATAACCCCCTAACCCTAGCCCTAACCACCACCGTTAGTTCAATGTCAACTCAAGCCCTAGATTCCAAGTGTTTTCTTTAAAAACTTGGCAAAATAACCCTAAAAGACGACTCATTCTCACTTTAAAATTCTAAAACTTACAATTCTTTTGACGAATGAATTGTAAACAACCCAATTACAATAAAAACAAAGAGTATTTTGTATAAGCCCCTAACCTAGCCCTAACCACCACCGTTGGCTCAATGTGATCTTAACCACTACCCTTAATTCAATGTCCACACTAGCCCTAGACTCCAAGTGTTTTCTTAAAAACAAGCCAAAATAAGCCCAAATGACACACCTGTTTCCATATTTAGACCTCTAAAAGTACCCATTCTTTTGACAGAATGAATTGTATACAACCCAATTACAATAAAACAACAGTATTTTTATTACCCCCTAACCCGAAACCTAACCACCACCATTAGGCCAATTTAGCCCTAACCACCACTGTAGTTCTATGTCAACACTAGCCCTAGACTCCAAGCGTTTTCTTTAAAAGATATGCAAAATAACACCAACTGACGACTCTCTTTCTCACTTTAGACCTCACAAACTTCCCATTCTTTTTACGAATAAATTGTATACAACCCAATTACAATAAAACAATAGTATTTCGTTTAACCCCTTACCCTATCCTTTAACACCACCGTTGGCTCAATGTAGCCGTGATCACCACCCTTAGTTCAATGTGAACAAACTATCTCCAGAATCCAAAGTGTTTACTTTGCAACATGACAAATAAGTCCAAATCACGCCTGTTTTCATATTTAGACCTCTAAAAGTACCCATTCTTTTTTGACGAATGAATTGCATACAATCAATTACAATATAAACAAGAGTATTTTGCATAACCCCCTAACCCTGCCCTAACAACCACCGTTCGCTCAATGTGGTCCTAACCACCACCGCTCGTCACTATATGGCTGGAATAATGCCGATGTGATGAAGCGTAACTCAACTCAACTCAACCTAACCACCACCGTTACGTCAATGTCAGCTCTAACCCTAGAGACTCCAAGTGTATCCTTTCAAAACAAAGACAAACAGACAGACAGTTTACTCTCAGGAGAACCCACCAACGGTGGTACATGAGAAAAGTAAAATATAAATTCGCATATGATAATATAATCAATCAAGATTACAGCAGTATAAGGTAAATACATATATATAGTGAAATTTTCAATGAAATATGACAAAGTAAGTTAGCAATATTCTCATGCAGCTGCAACTAGTCTGAAGATGATGCTGATGAATTTAGACAGGTCTTTCACATTTTACTCTGGTGATAGATAAACTTATTTTTTAGCAGAACATATTAGGCCATTCGTAGAGATCTTTACGTATGTGTATAGACCCGTGGCTGGAGAGGGCTTCACACCTGAACAGGTAGTGGAACTCATCACCAACCGCCGGGGAATTACATAGATGGCACACACGTTCCACTCTTGGGGTATCAGACCAGCGTCCGGTTTCAACTGGTAAGTTGTGATTTGTTGTTCTAAATTTCAAGATTGGATAATAGACGTTTTTTGGTAGATAAAGGTATTTTTCAAAACGTATATTTTCTTTAAACATTTTATAGTACACACCTTTCGGGCTTTCAATAATGGAACTTTGCCAGTTCTGCAGGAACTGGTCTTTCAATATTTCTTCAACTTTTGAAGCTAACCACCGTGAAAAACACATAAACGGATTGTCAAATATATCACCTAATCCACAGTTATGTAATATTTTCTTAACGAACGTTGTCCATAGTAGTTTTTCAGTGTTGTCAGTGAAATTACTGGTGATAAATCTGTAGATAATATTTGTTAGTTTTGGAGTTTCATTATGACTTGCCATTTTGTGCCAAAATAGAATAGCACGTTTATATATTTTGATGTAGAGGGGTTCCCTACCAAGTTCTCCATAAATCATATAGTTTGGTGTTGAATTTCGAAGACCTGCTGCCAATTTAAGAAATTTTAAATGAACCTTTTCAATTAGTTTTACATTTTCAAATGCCCAGATTTCAGAGCAGTACATTAGGATCGGAGCAATCAAAGTGTCAAATGCAGATATTAAACAGTCCAACGGTAGATTAACTCGTCGTGCTTTTTTTAATAATAAGAACATAGCTTTTGTTGCATTTTCTGCTAAGACTTTAATGGCTTCTACAAATCTCCCGTTTCTGTGTAACTTTATTCCAAGGTAGGTATAAGTATCAACCATATTTATATTTTAGTTTACTGTTTTTAGCAGGCCCGCTTCCAAAAACTATTATTTTGGTTTTGGACAAGTTTACTTTTAGTTTCCATCGTGAACAATATACATGAAAAGTGTCGAGTGATTGTTGTAAGTCTTCAGGGTCTTCACTGAATACGACAGCATCATCTGCATATAGCAAGACAATAAACTGCAGGCAAAGTATCAATTCGGTTTCGGTTTGGTATTCTAGATTAACACCTTTACTTCCTCGTTTCAGTAGAAATGGCTCAATATCATTTATAAAAAGTGAAAACAGAAGTGGCGATAGATTTTCCCCTTGTCTTACTCCCGTGTTGCATGGGAAGAATGAGGATATTTGATTATGTAACATGACAGTGGATTTTATATTCTTATACATGTTCTTTACTAAGTTAAGACATTTACCAGATATTCCACAGGTTAGCAGTTTATACCACAGACCAGCCCTCCACACAGTGTCGAACGCTTTTGTGAAATCAACAAAGACGCAATAGAGTTTACGTTTTGTTTGTTTTAACATTTCCCTAATAGCATGTAGAGCATATACATCGTCGCTTGTAGAGAAACCTCTTCTGAATCCTGCTTGAGCTGGAGTTAAAATACGATTTACTTCGACAAACTTAGTGAGCCTTACATTAAGTATACTTGTGAATAGTTTACCGAAACAACTGAGAATTATTATTGGTCTATATGAGTTAGGATCTAGGTGTTCGCCCTTTTATACCCTTTAGCCAAGTGTCTGGTACAAATCCGGAACAAAGTATCAAGTTAAAGAAATGGGTTAGGAGTGGTATTAAATGTGTGGAAGCATCAATAAAATAATCAGTTTCAACAAAGTCTACTCCCGTAGCTTTTTTTATTTTAAGATTTTTAATTGCCGCAAGGATTTCCTCACCCGTTATAACCTTATTTAAGGCATCAGTGTCATATTGTTGATCATCTACAACATCATTTGATATATCCTCATTAGATTGGGATTCATTAATGTCTTTATAGAGAACTTTATATGAATGTTTCAATATCAGGTGTATTATCATATTTAGTGATATCCCCTTTACTCAGTAGCTTCCAGTATTCTTTGGGCGAGAGTGTTTCATAAGGGCACTAAACTGTTTAGTGGTCTCATTTTTGAAATTGTCGCATACTTTTGTCCATACATTTTTATATGCTCTTGACGTTTGATGATAGTGCGTTCTATTTAATGGAGTGTTACGTGACTTATATTTTCTCTTTTAGCTTTATGGAATGATTTTCGCATTTTCCTACACTCATTGTTAAACCACGGTTTATCTTTTTTCTTTCTATTCTGTTTGGGACGATTCGCGCGAACACTCCTGACGCCGAAAGTTTTGCGTGTAGCGTCCACCAGCACGTGCGCTATGTCTGTTGCAAGCTCGTTGACCAGATCTGGGCGAACACCGCGTTCGCTTGCGCATTGTGTACGCCTCAGGTGAAGGCGTGCGATATTATCAACATTTATATTATTGCAGTAGAGGTCCGATTTTTTGGCATCATATCGTAACGGTTTGCCTATAGTAACGTTATCTTCCATTGGATTTACCGAGGGATGGATACTTTCTTTGGTGATGTTTCTGTGGGATTTTAAAACAAATTGAACAGGGCGGTGGACATCTGAATATAATGGTGAGTAATCAAGCATTTCACAAAATTAACAAAAAGACATGGAGACATGATGGTGACGAAATAACATAGTCCACAACAGATTTGCCTTTACATGTTGCTTTGCCGATTGTTTTGTCTGAACCAACTCTTCCATTACAGATAAAGAGATTTAAATTCTTACACAATTCTATCAATTTAAACCCAAAGTTGTTAGCCCTATCTTTATCTTGTGTGCACCTGTGGTCTGGTAGGCTCAGCTTGTCTAATATATTCAGAGGGTTAATATCATTTTTCAAGTTGTGGGGCACCCATGAAGGGCCTAACCCTCGTGGTGGGTGCTGGGTCACGCTAAGCGCCCTTCAACCCCCCGTTGTGGACCCGGGGGGATATTTGGTCCACCAACCCGTTTGCCGTGGGTTGCGCCTCTGTGTCGGTGGAGGACGGGAGGCTGGTGGTTGAGGGCATTGGTCCCAGGATTAGCGGTCCTTTGCCCAATACACCACTTCGCCCCTTACTTCACCTAGACGGGTGGTAGAATGGGCCCGGTTCTACCAATCGGCTGGTCACGCCGAGCCCTGTGCAGTATTTTTCATTTGCACATATCTGAATTTTTTTCAAATTATTAATTTAGGGTTTTGGCTCAAATACATTGAACTTTGTTACTTTGTGACTGTTAAATAACCAAGTCTATATTTGCCTAGAGTCAACATTGCCCAGAAGGCGGTGGCTCATGGGACAATCCGGTAGGAGATATCTTTTTAAGATATATACCTGCTTGAGTATGCCCTCCTAGTATCCCTGGTGTCGTCTGTTGGAGACCCACAGACATAAGACATCGTCCTTGTTGACACTCCATGGTGGGTGGGGAGCTAGGAGGGTGAATCATATATTATTATCATGGCACCCCCACACAAAAAACGTTCCCACGAGTCAGATGATTCGTTCTCGTCGGATGATGAGGCTCCCGTAGCTCTCATAAATACTGAAAATTGGCCACGTTTCGTTGTCCTGACAGCACCTGCTGGTGGTCCTCTGAAGCTAAACCCTTTTGCAGTAGCAAAGGGCATAGAAGGTTTGGCCGGGGATGTAAAAGAAATTAAAAAACTGCGATCTGGTTCTTTGCTCATTGAGTGTAGGAAGCAGATCCAATCACAAATCCTGCTCTCAGCCACATCTCTAGCAAATATTCCTGTTGAGGTGTCCCCTCACAGATCATTAAACAGTAGTAAAGGCATCGTCCTGACACTGGACGTTGCCTTTCTGATATGACTGAGACCGACATCGTGAAAGAATTGTGCTCCCAAGGAGTTACTGGTGTAAAACGTTTCACTGTCAGAAAGAATAATGAAATCTCTAAAACTAATACATATCTGTTTACGTTTTGCCTCCCCACACATCCAAAATCACTAAAAGTTGGGTACTGCAACTTGAGGGTGGATACTTTTATCCCTAATCCCTTGAGATGCTATACTTGCCAAAAATATGGCCACGGTTCTAAATCGTGCCATAATCAAGCTGTTTGCCATCGGTGTGCTGGGTCATGTGAAAATTCTAACCTTTGTGACAAACCTCCCGTGTGTGTCAATTGTTCCGGTTCCCATCCCTCCTCCTCGAAGGAATGCCCTACCTGGAAGCTTTCAATCTAGGATATCGCGTTTGAAGCATGAGCGTAACATTACTTTTGTGGAGCCCGAAACAGATTGTTTTGGCACAAGAACAATCAGGCCCGAGCTACTCTGCTACCGTTTCTGCATCTCTACCTGTCAACAAAGCTAAACACGTTTCATGTCATTCAGTAGGTTGCCAGACCGATTACACGTGGGCACATACCTCTGCGCCTACCTTGATATCTGTTGACATCCAGCCAAGGCCTCCCCAAAAGACAACCAGTGCACAAACTACATCTCAATCAAAAACAGTTATTCAATCAAAGGTATCATCTGAGAAAGATACATCTAAATCTCAGAAAGCACCATCTCAATCTGAAACAAATGTAAAAACAAACCAGCGAATAACAAAACAAAAACGAGCAGTGAAACGTACAAAAAACATCAGAGTAATAGAACCCCGAAAGGGCGAACAACCAGATCCAGATTTTTAACAAGTTTGGATCTCTTGAAGACATGGATGTGTCCGACCACAGCCATGGTAGGACACATAGCTTGTCGCCTTCAAGAAAGGGTGAGGGGTAGATCTCCAGTCTATCCTCCGCGGAACAAAATGATGTCCTCGCCTATAATTCAATGGAATTGTAGAGGACTCAGGACCTAATTTAAACGATTTACAACTATTAGTCCAAGATTTTAATCCGTCAGTATTCTGCATTCAAGAAACGTATCTGAAACAAACAGATAACTTTTGATCTACGTCAGTTTAATGCGTATCATTATTTTTCTCCTCCTGGTGATAGAGCTTCTGGTGAAGAACAATGTTATCCATAGCCCTGTTCCACTTAAAACAAATCTTCCAAGTCGTTGCAGTTCGACTTACCTTACAGGTTGCTTTTACTTTGTGTTCTTTGTACATCCCGCCTTCATCAACTGTTCACCCACGGATCTGCAAGCTCTCTATGATCAACTACCTAAACCCTGTTTAATCATGGGCGATTTAAATGGCCACAACCCACTCTGGGGTGGAACTAATACAAACTCCAAGGGTAAATTACTGGAGGATTTCATTTCAAATAATGACTTATGCATTTATAATGACGGTGACAATACTTATTTACATCCTGGCACAGGAACATATTCTGCTCTCGATTTATCTATTACTGACTCCAACCTATTGAGTGAATTCGAATGGTCAGTCCACGACGACCTCTGTGGAAGTGACCATTTCCCAACTATATACTGACACCTGTGAATCCATCTGATGTTCCTCCATCGTCAAGATGGAATTTTAAAAGGCTAACTGGCCTTTATATGAAGCTCTCTGTGCTGACAATCTGAAACCTGAACTTTTTAATGACATTCCTGATGCCATAAAATGTTTTTCAGATGAAATAAATAAACATAGATGACGTGTGTATCCCAAAGTCCTCTGCAATTCCTCGTAGGAAAACCATGGTTTACCAATGACTGCAAACAGGCTAGAAGGCACGGAAGAAAGCCGAGCACTATTTCCGCCGCCATCCTATGGTCCACAATAATTTGACAAATTTAAAATTTTAAACGCCAAAGCACGACGTACTTTCAAGCAAAGTAAACGTCAATCTTGGCGAAACTATGTATCAAAATTAAATCCGCGCACACCTATATCAAAGGTGTGGAATATGATTCAGAAAATCAAGGGTAAAGGCTCTAAATCTAGCATCCACCATCTAAAGATGGGGAACACATTATTGACTCGTAAATCAGATATTGCAAATAAACTTGGTGAGACGTTGGCCAAACATTCTTCCTCAGCAAATTATGTACCTGAATTTCAAGAAATATCAAAAACAACAAGGAAAGAAAGCTATTAATTTCAATTCAGATAACGGGGAAGACTACAATGAAACCTTTTCGATACATGAGCTTCATACTGCTCTTGATCAGGCTCACGATACTGCTTCTGGAGCTGATAACATACCTTATCAGCTACTGAAGCACTTGCCAGAGTCATGTTTGGAGACACTGTTACATATTTTTGATGACATTTGGACAACTGAAATTTCCTTCGTCGTGGCGTGATGCTATATTTGTGCCCATCCCTAAAACCTGGACGTGATCATACTGATCCCTCTAATTATTTCACTGACAAGCTGTGTTTGCAAAACCATGGAACGTATGATCAATAATAGATTTGTTTGGTATCTTGGAAACCAATAACCTTATAACTAATATTCAATGTGGTTTCCGTAAAACCGTAGTACCATCGATCATTTAGTACGTTTAGAGTCTTTTGTAAAAATACCATAATTAATAAACAACATGCAGTGTCGATCTTTTTCGACTTCGAGAAAAGCATACGCCACCACATGGAAACATGGCATTTTAAAGGATTTACATGATTTTTGGATTACGAGGGGCCGTTTGCCTCGAATTTATATCCAAGTTTTTAAATGACAGGCAATTTCAAGTCCGAGAGGGTTCAACCCTGTCTGACCATTACAATCAGGATCAGGGTGTCCCTCAAGGCAGTATTTTGTCTGTCACCTTGTTTTAGTATCAAGATAAACAGTTTATCCAAGGTTTTAAACGATTCCATTGACGGATCACCTTTTGTGGATGATTTTAATATTTCTTTGTCGTGGTAAAAATATGCATACCATTGAACGGCAAATGCAGTTGTGTTTAAATAAAATAAATAAATGGTGTCTTGAAAACGGCTTTAAATTTTCCAAGTCCAAAACTAATTGCATACATTTCTCGTAAATATACACTTTTGTGACGAAAATAACTAAGCCGCACTAAAGATCCAGAATTATCTGTTTTTATATGGCACTCCCATCAAGGTTGTGAAGGAAGCCAAGTTTTTTGGGTCTGATTTTCGATTCCCATTTAACCTTTCTTGCCGCATTTTAAATCACTTAAAAGCCAAATGCCTGAAGGCACTCGATTTATTGAAAGTCGTTTCCAACTCAAAGTGGGGAGGGATCAAACTACCCTCCTTCATATCGATCATTGGTCTGCTCGAAACTTGATTATGGCTCCATCGTATATGGTGGAGCCTGCAAAAAGCAACCTAAAACTACTTGATTCTGTCCACCACCAAGGTCTAAGACTTTGTCTTGGGTCCTTTAGAACCTCTCCTATTGATAGTCTATATGTTGAAGCAGATGAGCCCTCTCTTACACAAAGTCGTATAAAATTATCTTTACAATACATTACTAAACTATATTCTAGCGAGTCTAACCCTGCATTTAACTGTGTCTTTAATCCCTCTATGAGGGTTTTATACAACAAAATGCCTTCTCTTGTTCCGCCTCTTGGGCACAGAACTAAACCCTTCATTTCTGCTGCCGGCATTGATCTTGATAATAGGCACCCATGAAGGGCCACCTCCTCGTGGTGGGTGCTGGGTCACGCTAAGCGCCCTTCAACACCCCGTTGTGGACCCGGGGGGGATATTTTGGTCCACCAACCTGTTGGCCGTGGGTTGCGCCCCTGTGTCGGTGGAGGACGGGAGGCTGGTGGTTGAGGGCACTGGTTCCAGGAACAGTGTTCCTTTGCCCAACACACCACTTCGCCCCTTACTTCACCTAGACGGGTGGTTGAATGGGCCCGGTTCAACCAATCGGCTGGTCATGCCGAGCCCTGAGCACTTAATTTCGTTGCTCTAAAACTATTAGGCTTGGATTTATTTGGCCACAATATTGACATGTTTTGTTTGGTATATATATTGTATTAAATATGAATTTTCAAATTTGATAAAATTTGCCTAGATGCTGGTGCCAGAAGGCGATGGCTCATGGGCCAATCTTGTAGACTGATTACTTGTTTAATCTTTCTGCTGGAGTATATCATCCGGGTATCCCTGGTGCTGCAAGTTGGAGATCCACTTGTAATTAGCACTGTCTTTATGATACTCCGTGGTGGGTGGGGAGCTCGGATGATGAAACAATATACATTCAATATGGCTTACGAAACTCCCCCCAAAAAAACTAAACGTCCACTTGACAATGATGAAGAACAGCGACCTTCACAGTCTATTGATTACTGGCCACGGTTTATAGTGATTGAGACTATTGATAAAATGCCTCTGAAATTAAATCCGTTTGCAGTCTCTAAAGGCATTCATGGCATTGCAGGAGAGGTGAAAAACATTAAACGCTTGCGTTCAGGTGCTTTGTTAATCGAATGTAGCAAACGACACCAAGCATCCAACCTCCTTTCCCTTGATTCACTTGTTGGTATACCCGTTTCAGTTTCTGCGCACCGTACTCTTAACACCAGCAAAGGTATTGTACGAGATCGGGATCGATTGTTCGCTGACATGACAGAGCTGGAGATAGTCTCAGAAATGAAAGATCAAGGTGTCACCTTTGTAAAACGGTTTACCACCCGTAAAAACTCAGAAATCCATCAAACAAACACCTACCTCTTTTCATTTTCGTCTCCAAATGCTCCTCACTCAATAAAGGCAGGGTACTGCAATATCAGGGTTGACACATACATTCCCAACCCTCTCAGATGTTTCAAATGTCAGAAGTTCGGTCACGGTATGAACACCTGCACATTGTCTGTTACATGCGCTCACTGCAGTGAGAAGACGCATGTTACGGAAGATTGTGACAGCAACTTCAAAAAGTGCGCCAACTGCTTTGGAACACACTCTTCTTCCTCTAAGGAATGCCCGATGTGGAAACAGCAGATGGAGATTAATAAACTTAAATTCACTAAAAACATCAGTTTTGCGGAAGCTAAAAAACTCGTACAAACACCAGGACAGGAAACATACGCGTCAATCACCAGAACACTATCTGATACAACCCCAAAACAGTCCCAAGTCTTAACAACGTCAGTAACCTGTCAAACGGATTTGACATGGGTGAAAACGACTACTCCCGAGAAGTTTTCACCAGAACAATCCACTCAAACAACAGTTGTAATTTCCTCCCAAATCCAATCTGAGTCTGAGGATAATCGTGAAAGATCTGTACCACAGGATCAATCAACTTCTCACTCAACTGCAAAAGTCCAACAAGTCGTTAAAAACAAAACGAAACCAAGGCCAGATTCAAATAAAAAACTTCAAAGTGGCAGAGTCTCAAAGGGATCAGAAAACCAAGTTCAACTCTATAATAAATATGGTTCACTTGAGGACATGGAAGTGTCCGACCACTCCCATGCAAGGGCACATAGCTTGTCGCCCAATAAAAAAGTGAGGGGTAGAATCCCAATCCTTCCACCTAAAAGATAGTCCATTCCAAAAATATAGTACAGTGGAACTGTAGAGGATTAAGGACGAATTTTAATGAGTTACAGCTATTAGTCCAAGATTTGGCACCATCAGCTTTCTGTCTGCAGGAAACCTATCTGAAGCAGACAGATACTTTTAATTTACGTCAGTTTGTTGCATATAATTCTTTTTCACCTCCGGGTGACAGGGCCACTGGAGGGTCTTCAATCCTTGTAAAGCAGGACGTTATCCATAGTCCTGTAACGCTCACAACTAGTCTCCAAGCTGTTGCTGTGAGACTAACCCTTCACGTTACCTTTACACTGTGCTCTTTATATATTCCGCCTTCTTCAACACTCCAGCAGTCTGAACTTCAAGCTCTCTATGACCAACTTCCTAAACCTTGTATTATAATGGGTGATCTCAATGGCCATAACCCGATCTGGGGTGGTACAAGCACTAACACTAAAGGTAAAATACTGGAAGATTTTATATCCAATAATGACTTGTGTATATATAATGACGATTCGAGCACTTATCTGCATCCTGCAACTGGCACGTACTCTTCTCTAGATTTGTCTCTTGCAGACTCTAACCTCCTCAATGAATTTGACTGGTCAGTCCACAATGACCTCTGTGGAAGTGACCACTTTCCAACTATCCTTTCAGAAATCTATCCATCTGAATCTATATCTTATACAAGATGGCAATTTTCCAAGGCGGACTGGCTCTTATTTCAAACTTTGTGCACATCTAAAATAAAAACTGAATATTTCAGTGATATAACTGATCCTATTGAGGTGTATTCTGACGTTTTACATGAAATAGCTGATGAGTGTATACCAAAGTCCTCTACAACTCCACATGTACGGAAACCATGGTTTAATACAGATTGTAGGCAAGCCAGAAAAGCGAGGAAAAGGCAGAGAACTATTTCCGCCATCACCCAACTGTCCATAACTTAAATAAATTTAGAATGCTCAATGCGAAGGCACGTCGTACCTTCAAACAAAATAAACGGCAATCTTGGAGGAACTATGTCTCCAAAATCAATTCACGTACGCCAATGTCCAGAGTATGGAACATGGTTCAAAGAATTAAAGGTAAAGGTTCAAAATCTGCTGTTCACCATCTTAAAGATGGCGATAATTTAATAACTGACAAGTCTAAAATTGCAGATAAAATTGGCGAAACTCTTGCCAAAAATTCTTCATCGGCAAATTATGTCCCTGAGTTTCAGAGATATCAGAAACAACAGGAAAAGAAAAACTTAATTTTGAATCAAATAATGGTGAAGACTATAATGAAGTGTTTTCATTACATGAGCTATATACAGCTCTTGAGCAAGCTCATGACACTGCAGCGGGTGATGACAATATTCATTATCAGCTACTGAAACACTTACCTGAATCATGTCTGGTCACACTTTTAGATATATTTGACAAAATATGGACGTCTGGAAATTTTCCTCCCTCGTGGCGTAATGCCATTGTTGTCCCCATACCAAAACCTGGCAAGGATCATACTGATCCGTCGAATTACAGACCAATATCTCTAACTAGCTGTGTCTGTAAAACCATGGAACGTATGGTGAATAATAGATTAACTTGGTATCTTGAAACCAATAACCTGATAACAAATATTCAATGTGGTTTCAGGAAAAATCGTAGTACCATTGATCATTTGGTACGTTTAGAATCCTTTGTCAAGAATGCTATAATTAATAAACAACATGCTGTATCAATTTTCTTTGATCTTGAGAAAGCTTATGATACGACCTGGAAGCATGGCATTTTAAAGGATTTACATGATTTCGGTTTGCGAGGCCGTTTGCCTCTCTTTATATCACAGTTTTTAAAAAACAGACAATTTCAAGTCCGAGTGGGTTCAACCCTGTCTGATCATTATAATCAGGATCAGGGTGTCCCTCAAGGCAGTATTTTGTCAGTCACATTGTTTAGTATCAAGATAAACAGTTTATCCAAGGTTTTAAACGATTCAATTGATGGATCACTTTTTGTGGATGATTTTAATATTTCTTGTCGTGGTAAAAATATGCATACTATTGAACGGCAATTGCAGTTGTGTTTAAATAAAATACATAAATGGTGTCTTGAAAACGGCTTTAAATTTTCCAAGTCCAAAACTAATTGTCTACACTTTTGTAGAAAATATAAACCGCATAAAGATCCTGAACTATCCTTAAATGGCACTCCCATCAAAGTTGTTAAGGAGGCCAAATTCTTGGGTCTAATTTTCGACTCCCATTTAACCTTTTGCCACATATTAAATCCTAAAAACTAAATGCCTGAAGGCACTTGATTTGTTGAAAGTCGTGTCTAATTCAAGGTGGGGAGGGGATCAAGCTACCCTTCTCCACCTATATAGATCATTGGTTCGCTCGAAACTTGATTATGGCTCCATCGTATATGGTGGAGCCTGCAAAAGCTAACCTAAAACTTCTTGATTCTGTTCACCACCAAGGCCTAAGACTTTGTCTTGGGTCCTTTAGAACCTCTCCTATTGATAGTCTCTATGTTGAAGCAGATGAGCCTTCTCTTACACAACGTCGGATAAAATTATCCTTACAATACGTTACTAAACTCTATTCTAGCGATTCTAACCCTGCATTCAACTGTGTCTTTAATCCCTCTATGAGGATTTATACAACAAAAAACCTTCTCTTGTTCCGCCTCTTGGGCACAGAATTAAGCCTTTCATTTCTGCTGCCGGCATTGAGCTGGAAAATATAGCTCCTTCCCGTCTTCTTTCTTCTCCGCCTTGGCAATTGGTGAGGCCAGACGTTGACTTAACATTAACCACATTTAAAAATCCGAAACTAATGATTTACAGTATAAACAAGAATTTAGTCAAATAAGAAATAAATATAATACCTATAAATCCTTATATACAGATGGATCCAAGGATGGTGGCGCGGTTGCTTGTGCCACTGTCATTGGAGTCCAAAACAATATCTTCAGACTACCCAATGACAGTTCAATTTTCACAGCAGAAGCAAACGCAATACTAACAGCTCTTAAATATATTAATAAACACCGTAAATATAAACAATATATCATCTTTTCAGATTCTCTTTCGTGTCTTCAGGCTATTAAAATCTTTCTTGCAAACATCCACTTTTATTAGAAATTATTGAATTGTACAATGAACTTGCTACTGGCCAATGCGACATCGTCTTTTGTTGGTTACCCAGCCACGTTGGCATTTCTGGGAACACAATGGCTGATATTGCTGCCAAGGCAGCACTCAACAAATCTGTGACACCACTTCTTATTCCTTACTCTGATTACAAAGCTTGTATTAGAACCTATATCCGTGATCTGATGCAGAAGAAGTGGGACACCCAAGTAGGTATCAATAAATTACATGAAATAAAACCCTACATTGGTTACACTTACTTGGGTTGTCAGTCCAGATTTGAAGAGGTCATTATGCGGCGATGTCGCATTGGCCATACAAAGGTATACCCATGAATATTTGCTTAAAGGCGAAGATCCTCCGTTTTGCATCCCTTGTGATGAAAGAATCACAGTCAAGCATGTCTTGCTTGACTGCATCGAATATTCCATCACAAGGGATATCTATTTCAAAGTAAACACTATGAAGGATCTTTTTAATAATGTCAGTGTTCATTTAATTATTGCTTTTTTAAAAGAATTAGATTTGTTAAGTGATTTGTAAATAGATATATATTTTATTATTGGTAGTTTGAATTAGTAACTGAGATTGTTAGTGGCTGTACCCTCAAAGGGGGTTGAAGTATTGTAAAATTATTGTCCTCCTGAGAGGGTACGTAAGTCCCAAAACATTTAGTCAATTTAAGTGTACCAGGTTTTTAATCGTAGAATATGTGTGCTTTTAATTTATGGCTAGATTTCTCTTCTGTCGCCAATGGCTGAAGGGATGGTGTAAATCCATCTAGGGTCCATGCAGGTAGCAAAAGTAATGTAAGTCCCCATGGTCCCTGGTCTGGTGATCTACCTTCAGTTATTGGCGATTTATAGTCCATTTTTAAAACTGTATTGTTGTCCCCTATAGTTATAACGTTTTTAGATTTAATTACTAGTTTTACATACATATCTGTGATATTCTAGTTGTTTTACTGTCCTTCGTCGGCAGGTTTTATAATATACATATATTTCATTTCAATATCAAATGTTCTCGTCACGATATGGCTGAAATATTGCCGATGTGACGTTAAATATTAACTCACTCACTCTCAACCATATCGTATTGAAAGAGCACATTGATATTGAAAATATTATGTATATTAACAAAACCTGCGAACAGTAAACAACAAATATCACGAATATGTAAAACAACAGTAAATCTAAAACAGATATAACTAAGTTTATTTCAACCAGTTTAAAATGGACTATAAATCGCCAATGACTGGTGAATCACCAGACAAAGAGACATAGTTACTTACACCATCCCTTCGGCCATTGACATTTTTGAAAATCTGTATGGAATAAAAGCACGCCTTCTACAAAACGGTGATTGACTGTACCCTCTCGGGAAGTTAATAATTTTACAATACTCAACCCCTTTGAAGAACGCGGCCACCTTTAATCTCGGTTACTTTAATTCAAACTGGCAAAATATGTAATCTGTTACCAAATCAGCAACAAATCTGTGCTTTAAAGCAATAATTAAATGAACTGCTGACTGTCATAGTGTTGCGCAGTAATCCCTTGTGATGGAAGTATTCGATGATCAAGCAGGCATGCTTGACGTATTCTTTCATCTGAGAGATAAACGGAGGATATGCTGCTGCTTTAAATATTCATGAACTGCGCTACCTTATGACCAATGCGACATCGCCCGCGTAATGACCTCTTCAAATGCGGACTGTTAATAATTAACGCTGTCGCAGGTTGACTTCATGTATTTAAACGATACCTGCGGAATGCTATTCTGCATCGAATCGCGGCTATAGATTTTAATACCAGCTTTAATGACTGAAGTGAAATAAAGAGATGATGTCACAGGTGACCAGTGCTACGCTGACGCTTTATCGCTGTTAATGTTCCCAGCTGGTAAGAACGACTGTCGCATTGACGTGTAGTTCGACAACGGTCAATAATTTCAATAAGTGGTTGTTTCACAGAAAAGACGCAACCTGAAGAACGAAGAAAATCTGAAAATGATATATTGTTGATATTTAAGGTGATTCAATATGTTTAGGCTGTTATTATTGCTGCTTTCTGTAATGATGAACTTTGTCATTGAGTATTTTGGACCCAATGACGGTGGCACAATGGCTACCGTCGCTGGATCCATCTGTATATGAGAGATGTATGGAAGTATTATTTATTTCTTATTTGACTAAGTGTTTACCGCACAACAATCGTGGTTTCAGTTTTAAATGTGATTGGCGATCTGGCCTCACCAGACGAACTACCGGCAATAACAATACGTGAAGAACAGAAGTTTTGGCGGGGTTAAGCCAGAATAAGTTTAATGGCTTTATTATTAATAAAGGATAATTTTATCCGGCGTTGACAAAGGCTCATGCTTCCAGCTATCGTAGGAGAAGGACAGACAAAGTCTTGGGCGCGGTGATGGTGAATCAGGCGTTACGGAATTTGCTTTTAAAGGCTCCACCATACGATGAATATTGCTCGGCGAATATGATCTATATGGTGGAGACCTCCCCACCTTGAGCACGGCTTTCAACAAATCGAAGTGTATTCGGTGACCAGAGGATTTAATATTGGCGAAAATAATTAGACTTGAGTGACGCTCTTCACGGTGAGATGCCGACCAAGTAAAGGATCTTTAGGTATTTTCTGCAAAGTGTGAACAATCGGATTGAAGAATTTGAAGCGGACACCGACTGGCATTGTTACAACACGGCTGCAATTGCCCAGATTCGGCAATATGCGCTATTTTGCCGACAAAAATATTAAATCGTCACCCAAAGTGATCATCGGTGAATCGTTAAAACTTGGATAAACTGTTTATGCTAACAATGTGTTTCGACAAGCCCGGTGATGCTGATCAATTTTCGAAGACCGTTTTAAAACTTTGTGATGGAGCAGGCGGCCTCTCTAAACCGAAATCATCAACAAATCGTGGCTTCCGGGTCGTATCAAGCTTCAAAGATCGAAAATGCATGTTGTTGTCATTCTTGACAAAATTCTAAACATTGGAAGCGTCGATGTTTACGTTTCTGAACCACATTGAATCGACTGTTGTCCCGGAGATGATGAACCAGCAATCTGTCCATTCACCATGCGTTCAATGTTACGAGCACGTATTGATGCGTATTCGACGGATCGTATTCATGAGATGACGTGCACCGCGAGCTTCCGGGCGTTACATGTTTTGTCGGAAATATATCTGAATGACGGGCCAGGCGATTCGAGTAGTGTTTCGGTAACTGATGATGTTGATAAATCGCCCGCTGCAGTGATGACTTTAACTCAAACTGTATGCCAACTCGTATGCGCCATATTTGGTCAGAGTAGTTTTTCTTTCACTGTTGTTTCTGATGTCTGTCGAGGGACATTTGCCGATGAGCAGGCTACTTGATTATCTTGCGATTTTAGACGTCGGTTGGTGGTTGAATTTTGAACAACTTTACCTTTAATTCAACGGACCATACTTCTGGTTTGACGGCATTCTTGTCGAAGAACTTTGGAGTTTCCTCCGGGCTGCCGTTTACGTTTGAGGAAGGTACGGCGACATAACGCTGCGTGGCATTCTAGAAACTGACTGAAGTTATGGACGGTGGTGATGGCGGAAATTTTCTCGCTTTCTGCTTGTCTGTGTTAAACCATGCGTATTTTCATCGTATTTCGTGAACGTCGCGCACCTCAACTGAGATCGGTTATATCGCCGAATATTCGGTTTTATTTGAATGTGCGCAAAGAGGATTTTGAAATGAAGCCGGTACCTTCAGAAAAGAGCCGTCTTCAGCATGGTCTTAATTCGAGTGAGATAATTTCTGAAGAATGATTGATCACGAAGATGGAGGAGGTTAAAATTGCGAAGACAAATCTGAAGTACGTGCTTGCGGATACTGTCAGTCGTCATACTCTGCACCGAGATGGTGGATATAAAATCTTCGGTATTTGCAGCTTTGGTGTTGAATCAACGGGTGTAACCGTTGAATCGCCTAATACAGGTTTGAAGTGACATGAAGCTTGGTGAACTGCTGAGTGTGAAGAAGGCGAATATAAGGCTTTTGTGTAAGGCGTCGGAATATGCGGCAACGGCTGGGCGTTACGAGCTTGTAGTTCAACGTCTGCTTCGGTGCGGTGAAAAATTGTATGCTAACGAAACTGACGTGAAATTAAAGTATCGATGCTTCGATAGATTTCCTGCAATTGAAAGCGATGATGGGCTATTAACTGGCTCTGATTCGTCGTATCTCTGCGGTCGCTGTACTGTTTTTTGAATGGTTCATCTTTGAGTGATTCTACCCTCGCGACCGGGCGACAACTATTGGTGGTCGGACATCCATCTCAAGTGAACCATATTTATGAGTTGAACTTCGGTTTTCTGATCGCGGGCTCTGCCGCTGGTTTTTATTTGGGCGGTTCGTTTTGTTTTTAACGACTGGTATCTCAGACTCGAATTGAATTTGGGAGAAACTGTTGTTTTGGTGGTTGTTCTGGTAATAGAAGATGATCGTTCGCCATGTCAATCGCGTTGTTGTTAAACTGAGTTTGTTTGAGTTGTATCGGAAGCGAGTGTTCTGGTGACGTACCGATGCGTCGACTATTACGGTTTTAACTTTCGATGTTTTAATTAATTTAAGTTTATTAATCTCGTCTGTTTCCACATCGAGCATTCATAGAAGAATTTAACGATTGGCGCACTTTGGTTAACGTCTATTCTTCCGGCGGCATGTCTTTCTCCTGCGATGACGACGATATTCGCGAATAGACTTCTGACATTTAACATCTGGTTGGAGAATAATGTCAACCCTGATATTACGTACCCTACTTGGTGAGAAGGCATTTGAAGAACGAAACCGAGTGTTTGTTGTTAATGAATTTCTGGTTTTTGCAATTGATAAACCGTTTTACAAGGTGACATGTCTTTCATTTCTGAGACTATCTCCGGCTCTGTAAACATCGTCCCGATCTCGTACAATACTGCTGATTCACGTTATAGTAGTCGAGAAAGGAGGTTGAATAACGACGTCGTTTGCTGATTCGATGTGCCTGGCTAACGTTTACCTCTTTTCTGCTGCAAACAATTTATTTCGATTTATCAATGGTCTCAATCACTTATATTCTGACCCTGTCAGTGAACGTTTAATACATTGAATAACATTGTTTCATCGTGACTTTACCACCGCGGTATCGCCAAAGACTGTAATTACAATTGGATCTCCAACTATTTCGAAATCTGTGATACTCTCCAGCTTAACAGTAATCAGTCTGGGTATGCAGAACGCATCGGAGACGAAATTCATGTTTATGCAATATGTAGTGCCGAGCAAACATCGATATTATTGACGAAATAATCGAAACTAATGTTTTAGGCAACGAAAATAGTGCTCAATCATGGAAGACGATCTTCACCGTCTGAGTGAAGGGGGCGAAGTGTGTTATTTAATTTCTGAACCACCGGCCATTCCACCGTGAGCAACCCACGGCCAACAGTTGGTGGACGAAATATCCCGAGATCCCCTGGCGAGGGTTGAAGACGTACCGCAGCGCCATCGAACGATGCATTAACCGGTACAATTCATCAATACTATTCAACTCAATTTCTGGCAAAAGTGGATAACTTACGGGCGCAATAACCTGAAGATGATATTGTTTATGTTGTGATTGTTTATTAATTTAAGGCTGTTAATGTTGCGTTGCTTTAACGATAATGAACTGTCGTGAATCTGGAAGATATTGTTTTGAACTTCCAATGACGGTGGCGCAAACTGGCTGCATATGAAGTTTATGGTGATATGACTGACAATGATTGACTAAAATTCTTGTTTTATACTATTAAATCTGGTTTCGGTGCAAATGTGGTTATTGAAATCGACTTCTGGCTTCTCACCAATTCGGGAGGAGAAGAAGACGAAGGTATTCTCCGGCTCAATGCCATCGAAGATGGTTTAATTCTTGACTGGCTTTGGGCATTTTTGGGTATACCAAACCTCATGGATTGGTTTCGAGGTAAATCTTGGGGATATGATAATGATGACGGGTAATTTAATGCGGCGTTGAAAGGAATATTCCGTCAACTGGAGGATCGAAGACGAAGTCTTGAATTTGGTGGTACAAAATCGAAGTAGTTTCGGGTTGCTTTACGAACTCACCGTATACGATCGAACAACAATCGGTTTAGATCGTGCCAATGATCGGTATGAAGTGAAGGAGGATGGTGGTTGAAGCCTTTCAACAAATCGAACAACGCTTCATTTTAACTTTAAGTGATTTTAATGCGACTGGTAAATGAGGTCGAAATTGGAACCTAAGAAACGGCTTCACTATTTCTAAAAGACTGTTCTGGATGTATGCGGCGAATAATGAACAATTAATTTTGAACTGAAATAGACCAGACGCCATTATTTATTTTGTTAAA
This sequence comes from Haliotis rubra, assembly GCF_003918875.1. Taxonomy (NCBI): domain Eukaryota; kingdom Metazoa; phylum Mollusca; class Gastropoda; order Lepetellida; family Haliotidae; genus Haliotis; species Haliotis rubra. The sequence goes on from NW_025766289.1 coordinate 40,560, forward strand.
CACAACTGCGTTTGCCGTTCAACTATTGTCATGTTGCGGCACATTTCAGAAATATTAAAATCATCTGCAAAAACCGATCATGAATCGTTTAAAACATGGATCCCCATCGATGCTAAACGAACGTTGAACGAAGCTTCTGCTGTGGTTTTCCTGTTCGATTCGGTTGTTCGAACGAACCCTTGTCGACAAGAAGTTGGATATGAAGCATGTGGTTTTAATCCAATGTTTACGTCATTGACTATTAACTTTTCTGGGAATCATCGACTTCATGTTATTTATTGACCATGACATTTTTAAAAGACATCTGATCACTGCTACGGTGATACAAACCAGTTATAAGGTTATTGATTTCGAAAGTACCAAACAATCTGTCGATTGATCATACGTTCAATGATTTCTGAAACGCAGCGTATGTTGTTTGACATCGCATATTGAAATGATAAAAATATGCCAGTCGATGTGACTTTCGGCAGTGCTTCGGGAGTTGATAGTATGTTATCGCTCAGCTCATGACGATCAGAACAATAACGTATTATCGAAGGTTTCGTTAACCAGTGCTTCCGACCATCTGGTGAAATTAATAGCTTTTCTTTCCTTGCTTTGTTTTGATGTTGAGCTTTGATAACATCTCCTGAAGACCTTTGCAATATCTGTTACGAGTCGTTCCCCAATTGACTGAAACCTTACCGATTTCTGGTCATATTCCACCTTTTGATATGAGTGATAACATTTAATTTTGATACGCATAACTCGCCAAGATGACGTTGCGCTAATGCAGAATTTGTCCAAATACAATGAGCCATAAGAGACGACGGAAGATAATCCGTGCTCTAACCTGTTTGCGATGCGTGTGAAACCGTGAAGGATTTTTAAGTTCACGCACGTCTATGTTATTTATTTCATCTGAAAAACTTTTATGGCATCGAAATTAATAAAAGTTCAGGTTGAGCCACGCGAAGCATATGAGCCAGTTAACCTTTAAAATTCCCGTCTTGTCGACATCGGGCAGGTCACGGTATGTCGTATTGTTAATGCTTCCTGAAGATGGTATTAATAACCACATTCATTCACTCGGCTCAGGTTGAGTCGTATTCGTCGAGGCAAGTATATTCTGTGCCGGATAACCAAGTAAAACCATTGTCACCCGTCATTAAATGCGCGGCCCAGTAATCCTCGGAAGTTTATTCGCGGGAGTTGTGACGTAGCCCATGTTAAACGAGGTTGGAAACAGTTGATCGCCAGAGAGCTTGCGAATAGTGAACCGACGAGCGAGGATTTAAAGAACACCAGAGTAAGCGACCTTCAGATCGGTTTCAACGACATGAACATAACGTTATTTCACCGAAATATCACCGGGAGAAATAATGATACGCATTAAACGACGTAGATCAAAGTTATCTGTTTGTTCGGGCCGTTTCAACTGAGTAAAGAACTACTGACGGCGGACTGTAGTTGTGAAATCGTTCCGTAGGCGAGGACGCTCATTTGTTCGCGGTACCTTTCTTTGAGGCGACGAAGCTATATGCCGTGGCAGTGATCGTATCCATGTCTTCAGATCAGCTTGCATCTTTCAGGACTCTTATGATAATTTTTATTTTCGCTAACAATTTTACATTGTTTCCGGGTGAATGTGCTTTCTGGTTTAGATATTATCTTTCTCGAATGATACTGCTGAATAACTGTTTTGATGAAGATGGCAGACTGACAGAGACGCTGACAGATAATCGGCTGGAAGCAGGCGCGAAGCTATGTGCTGCGGCAACTTCTGTGTTTATCGGGCGCTTTGACGACGAGTAACAACTCATTTGTTGTGTTTGGCTGCAAAGCAATATTATAAATGCTTCGAAGCTGCGATATCCGTTAACTTTGAGTAGAGATGATGAACACCTTCATGACCTTTTACCGATAACAGCTGGCGATTATGGCATTCCAGGTAATGACCATATTACGGCAATCTCGCTACCAGGATTGAAACCCTCCCCAACTTACCGGTATTTTGGAATGAGCAAAACGTATGTCGATAGTTTAAGAGATTTCATTATTCTTCGATGTCGTCTCGATCATTAACGAAAGGCGGCGTCAGTCGAGACGGTATTTTAAATGGCGCAGGCAAATTTCTCCGTGGAAACAATCTCTGACTTTCGTGAGAACATTATTGAAGTGCCATGATAATAACCGGGTGCCTCACCCACCATGGTAGCTGGAGACGATGTCTTATGTCTGGTCTCCAACAGGCGTACCGGGTATACTCAGCTGGTATATCTTAAAGGCTATCTCTACCGGACAATCATGAACGCCTTCTGGTTTGGCTCTGGGCTGAAATAACGAACTGGTTAACGTGCAAGTTGAAAACTAAATTAACAATTTTGAAATATTGGAAATGAAATACTGCGCAGAATGTTTCAATTCTACTGTCTGGAAACAATGAGGGCGAAGTCAACCATTGAACCGAAAGTCCGGACCAATGCCACTCTTGCACCGGCTTATCTCGGTACAACCACGACCGGAACTGATGAATATACGGATACAACGAGACGGCGCTTTACCGAGTTAGGCTTATCGGGTGCCCTGCTGAAAATGGTAACCTCGATATGCGAGAAACGTCTGGAACCACGAATACAAGACAAAGACTAAGGGCTAACAGGTTTAAATGATAAGGTGACAATGAGTAAAATTATCTTTCTTTATCTGTAATGAAAGTTGGTTCGAACAATAGTGACGGTTGCTGTTGTTCGTCTTTTGTTAATTTTGAGAATGTGATTTTCACCATTATATTCGAATGTCACTGCCCTGTTCATTTGTTTGCAAAGTATCCCGTCCTCGATGGAGAATAACGTTACTGGGCAAACCGACCGCATCGGTTCGATAATAAAATGTTGACAATCTTTCCACTGAGCGACGCACAACATGAAACGGCGCGGTGAATTCACCCGAATCGGCGAACTGCTGGTATAACTGCGTGTGACGAACATGCACGCCAAAACTTTCGTCGAAGTGTTCGCGCCGTTAACGAAATGAAAGAAAGATAGGCAAACCAGTGTGGAAAAATGCGAAAATCATTCGCGAAAACTGAAAATGAGGGTTTTTGCTCCATTAAATAAGAACGCGCATCGGCGTCAGAGCATATAAAAATGGCCCGTGGTGCGTTTAATTGCGCCATATTGCTTTCGCCCATGCTGGAAGCCACTGAAGCAAAGGGGCCTCGCGGCATATGACCGCGATATTGGCGTATGCAAAGACCTATGAACATTAATGAATCATCTAATGGAACATATCGAAATGATGTTGTGAAATGATCGCAATGTTAACAGCAAATAAAGGTTATGAAATCTTGCGACGATAAATCTTAAAATAAAAAGAAACTGCGGTGAACGTTCTTTATTGATGTACGGCTTCTCTGGCTGGCACGGCGATGCTTTGTTCCGGTGTTTTGCCAACGAAAGGTATCAAAGGCGAACACCCTGAATCTATTTCATATGAACCAATAATAGTCTCGGTTATTTCATTAAACTAGCAATAACGGGCTCTTGATTCGATAAAGTATTTAACTCCGGCTCGAAGCAGCGATAATAACTTTCTGCAGCCAGAAATGTTAAGAGCAAGCAAAGCGTAAATATTGCGTCTTTGTGGAATTTCACCAAGCGTTCATTTCGGCAAACTGCTGACACAATGAATATCTGGTAATGTCTTGGCAGTAAACAACAAAAATAACAAAATCGCGTCATGTTATGTCAGTATCTCGTTCTTCCCATGCGGCTTGCGAAGACAGGTGAGGAAAATCTATCTGTTTTCGCTTTTTTGTAAATGATATTGAGCATTTCTGCGAAAGAGTAGTGTTAATCACAGAATACCAAACCGAAAACCGGAAGTTTAATACTATTTGCTATGAGCAGAATGATAACGATAAACCAGTGGGCTTTACGGCAATCGCTCGTAAAATCGTATATAAATGAAGCTTTAAAAGTAACTGTCGACCAAAATATTGCGGAAGCGGCCTACCAAAAGCTGATAAAGCAAAAATGCTGGAAATATGGTTGATACTATACAACGGAATAAGTTACGAAGCGATTTGTAGAAGCTAGCAAAAGGCACGACATAATCTGGATTGGTTTCGTTTATCATCTGCGTTGTTGCTTTATTGCTCGATTAATCTGGGCGACGAAAAATGTAAACTAATTGAAAGTTGTTGGGCTGTAAAACAGCGGCGAATCTTCGCTTATGATGGCATGAACCTCATCCGTGCTATGAAGCGATAACTATTTACGGCGCAAAATAAACGGGAATCGAGCGTATCTACGAATTTATCGCCGCTAACGAAAACTGCTATGAACAACGTTCGTTAGAAACATTACGCAACTTTGAACGAATATATTTAACAATCCCCGTGTGTTTTTCACGATGATTGCTTTCGAAGTTGAAGAAAATGAAGGCAGTTCTGCGAAGGTAAAGTTCCGTCTCATAAAATGTTTTAAAGAAAATATGCGTTTTTGAAAATATAACATCTACCAGGCGTCTGTTAATTTAGAACAAATGCAACTTCGGTTGGTTGATCTGAAGTGCCATCTATCAATTCCCCGGCGGTGACGATCACTACTGTTCGATAATTCTGCAATGTTTTCATGTTCGGCTAAAAATGTTTGTCGCGGTAAAAATGGAAAGACCTGGCTCTGAACCATCGGCATCATCTTCGAACTGGACGGCTGCGTGAAAATATTATGACGAAATTTCGCTATATAATTTCGATTGTTCATATTATCGTATGCCGGGCCTATTTTGCTTTCTCGTATTGTTCTCCTGGTGAAGCTGTTCTTTGTTTTGAAAGGATACATGAGTCTGGTGGAAGTTGACATGACATTCGGTGGTGGGTTGGTTGATTGGTACCGCGTCATCCGGCGAAACCAGCGGCGGTGGACCATTGAAGCGAACCGATGATTCGTTCAGGAGCAGGGAACAGAGGTTGGCAAAATACTCTTTGTTTACGTAACAATTGGATGACAACGGTCACCATTCGTCAGAAACCAGATTGCTTCAAATGCAAATATCGAAACCGGAAGCGATTCGGACCGATAAATGTTGCCAAAGTAAACACTTTGGATGAATGTTTGTTCACGATGAACTAAATTGACGATCACGGCGATATTAAAATGGGGGTGGGGGTTAAGTACTATTGTTTATTATGGTGGGTTGTATATTCGTAAAGAAAGAATGGGGAGAAGTCTAAAGTAATATTGACTGTCTTTTGAAGCAACGGAGTCTAGATTATTGTTGACATGAGGCTACGGTGGTGATTGAGAACTAAATTGACACAATGAAACCGGTGATTGGTTTCGGTGAGGAGCAATAAAAACTGTTATTTTAAACCGGTGAGGTTGTGCTTCTATTCGTTCGTCGAAAGAATGGTACTGAAGATCTGAAATGAGTATGAGCAGTATGACTGTTTCAGAAACACTGGTGGTGAACGTGGGGTGATGATTGAATATCATTGAAGAACTTATACAAAATACTCTTGTTGGTGAGTTGTTTAATTCGTTCGTCGAAAGAGCAATGGTTACAGAATTTGAAAGTGAATAATCTTAACCGGGATTTTAAAGAAAATCTGAACTGGTTGTTTGATGACTAACGACAGTGGTGACAGGGGCAGAGGTATGCAAAATAATTCTTCTTTGTGATTTGTATACGAACTTCATTCGTCAAAAAGATGAGTACTGAAGATAAGCATGAGCGGCGTCATTGTTTATTTGTCATGTTGTAAAAGAAACGCGGAAGTCTAGAGGTTGAATATTGTTACTGAACTTCAACGGTATTGATTAGGAGCTACGTTGAGCCAACGGTAGGAGCTTTAGAGTTAAGTTGGTATCACAATTTTTGTTTATTTCAGTGAGTTGTGTACAATTCATTCGTCAAAAGAATGGGCACTTTAAGAAGGTCTAAATAACAGCAGGCGTCATTTGAGGGCTATTTTATCGTCACTATAAAGAAACGCGGAGATCTAGAGGTTGAGTGTTAACTTTGACCCCAACTAACTTCAATGATGATTAGGAGCTACGATGGCTAAGAGAGCTTATACAAATATAACTGTTTTATTGATTGAGTTGTCGCTCACAATTTATTCGTGAACTTCAAAGATAATAAGTGAAGAAGTCGTCACTGAAGTCGACACTAGTTTTAAAAGAAAGCACTGAGTCTAGGGTAGTATTGACATTAACAACGGTGATGAACAGGAAACTTCGGAACACAGCGCCACTCTTCTTTTAGCTCTTATTTGAGTTGTATACAATAATTCGTCAGAATAGTGCTTTAGAAGATAAATAATGAACGTAACATTTCAATCGTGTTACTGGCTTGCCGAATATGGTTGATAACAACATTGCGCCAACAGTAAACTTATTGAGACATATAAAAATAACCGTTTTATTATTGGCTGAGTTGTATACACGAACTTCATTCGTCCAGAATGAACAGGAATACTGAGAATGAAAATGGTTCAATCATTTTGCTGGTTTTAAAGCTTGCCCGGAGTCTGAAGGCTGATGGGCGATCAATTAACGATGACGGTGGGAATGACGTTGAGCTTCAGGGTATGGGGTTGGTTTTTAATTTTTATTGTGTTGTGTTGTATACGGTCGTTCGTCGAAATGGTGCAGAGGTCTAAATACGGCAATTTCGACTGAGCTTATTTTGTCGTGTTTAGTAATTACATTGATGGTCAGTTATTAACGTCATCGGCAATATTTCAGCCATATCGTGACATTTGACATTGATTATATAGATATTATGAAACCTGCTTAGGCGAAGGTGGTAAAGCAACTAAATGCGAATATTACAGTCATGTTGTATAAGGGGAACATTTACGGCTTCAAAAATGAATGAATCACCAACAACTGAGTAGACTAATACTGGGGTATGAGTTCTGATACCTTTACTGCATGGACGCAACTTTGGACAACGAGTTATCAGAAATAGCTTTGAACATTTAGCCGTACTCTCGGGAAGGATATTTCGCAGTAACAACTGAATGCAGCCATAATAATCTCGATTACTATTTTCAATTATTAAATAATAATCTGTTATTCAATCAATCTATTCTTTTAAAATGCGATAATAAATGAGAACTGACAATAAGATCCTTCATATTTTGCTGAAATAGTTATCGCGTGGAATCATTCAATGCGATCGAAGCAGACATCGATGATCCTTTCATCTGAGATGCAAACGGATCTTTACTTTCAATAAACTGGTATGTTAATGCGTTTCAATCGTCGAAACACTATTTCAAATCTTAACGAAGCGTTAATAACCAATATGGGACGCATTGCGTATTGATACCCTGGTGATCTATGCAAATCGAATATAGTCAGGTTATCTTTGTCCGAGTAGTAAGAATGATGAAGTGGTTAGAGCCCAACGACATCGGCAATATTTCAGCCATGTGGAGCGAATAATTTTATGCATAATAGCTGGGCAGCAAAAACTCGGCGCGAAGAACAACAAAGTAACTGAAATATCGCAATTCGAATTAAACAGCAATCAAATCTAAAACGATCTAACTATCAGGACAATACAACCGGCTGTATGCCAGCAACTGGTGGAAAACTATAATACTAGGACGATGACTTCCTGCATCGGTTTAACTGAACCATCCCCAATAACGAATATCTAACCATAGAAATAAACGAACATATTCTACGATTAAAATGAGACCGAAATTTTGATGTTTTGGAACTTCTCGGGCGATATTTGCTATCAACTTTCCCGAACATACTCACAATCACTAATCAAATCTACCAATAATTAAACAAATCTATGTTAATTTAATTCGTCGTAAAATCGATTTCTTTAAAAACCAATGATAAATGATGATGTTTGTTGGCAAAAGATCCTTCATTGTTTACGGTAATCTTATCGGAGATTCGACACGATCAAGCGGGAGATGCTTGACTGTGAACTTCTCTGGGATCAATGAGATTATACGCTAATGTGTGTCGACATCGTCATAATGATATCTCCGTCTGGATGACGGCCGGTGGGTGTGGCCAATGTAAGGTTTTATTTCATGTGGTTTATTAATGCCTGGCAGTGTCACTTCTTCTGCATCCGGATCGCGGATTGTGGATCTGAAATGCGAAGCTTTTGTAATCAGGTATGGGGCAGAAGTGGTGTCGCAGATTTGTTGAGTGCTGCCTTAGCAGCAAGATCAACCTTCGTGTTCCCAGAAATGCCAGCATGGCTGGGTAACCAGCAAAGACGATGTCGCATTGCCGGTAACGAAGCTCATTGTATCATTCAATGGTTCTAATAAAGTGGATGTTTGCAAGAAGATTGCATGGCCTGAAGACGCGAAGAGAATCTGAAAGAGATGATATGTGTTTATGTTTGCGGTTTATTAATATATTAGAGCTGTTGGTATTGCGTTTGCTTCTGCTGAAGATTGAGACTGTCATTTGGGTGGTCTGGAAGATGTTGTTTTCGGACCCAATGACGGTGCACAAGCTTCCGCGCCACCATCTTGGATCATCTGTATATGGGATTATATGTGTTATATTTGTTTTCTTAATTGATTTCAAATTCTTGTTTTATGCTGAAATCATTAGATTCGGTTTTTAAATGTGGTTAGTTTGTTTGAAGTCAACGTCTGGCCTCACCAATTGCCAGGGAAGAAGAGACGAGAAGGAGATATATTCTCCAGCTCCAATTTCCGGCAGCAGAAAGGAATGGTTTAATTCTGTTGAGAGGCGGAACCTCATAAAGAGTTGAAGACACGGTTAAATGCGGGGTTAGACTCGTTGGGAATATGGTTTGTAATATATTGGCAAAGATAATTTAATACGGCGTTCGTGTAACATAAATGTATGCGTCTAAATGATCAAGATGCTATCTAGAACGATAATTAATTCAATCTAAGGATTTTTGCGAAACTCCGCGTCGAGACATCAATCAGTTTAGATAAAGCTTCGATCGTATAAGAAATGACGGGCCCTCCCCCACTTTGAGTGAGTGTGCTGTAAATCGAAGCCTTCGAGCATTTAACTTTAAGAGATTTAATAACAAAGGAATGTTAGACGGTAATACTCGCTACAACTTTGATAGTGCCATTTAAAACGGTTCTGCTCGAACTTATATTTACGGCGAAAATGTATACAATGGTTTAGATTTAGAAAAATCAGGCTTACATTGACTATTTATTTAAACACAACTGAACATGTTGGCGATACAAAATGCATCATCAGTAGTCGTTTAAGCTGCTGAATGCTTCGATTATTCTTAATAACGCCAAATAAGTAGACGAATCTTTCATGGCTGTTATCAGTCGAACGAGTTAACTCGACGCGAAACCTGTCTTTAAAAACGGCGATATAAAAGAGGCAAACCTCTTCAAGCAAAATCATCAGCAAATCGCTTCGAATGTAGCTCCAAGGTATCATAATGCTCAAACAGAAAATTGACACGGCATTCTTTATTCGCAGCACGCAACAAAGTTAAACGTGCCAATCGATACTACGTTTTCGACACATTAATGACGTTATGAAGCCGATTTCGAACTGCAACTGAAAATGCCGGAGTTTTATTGTTGGACTACGTCCATCGTGATCGTCTCAAGCGTCATCGAGTAGTGTTTCGGTAACTGATAGCCATATTGTCATCACCATACGATGAAAGCGCTCAGAAGCGGCTATGCTTCATGTGATGAAAACGCTTCGTCTAATCTTCTGCGTATGTGATGGACGCGATAACTTTCCTGTTGCTTCTGATATCTCGAAAACTTTCGGAGACATAATTGCGATATTTTAAGTTTCGCCAATTTTATCTGCCTCGGTTATGAAATTATCGCCATCTTTAAGATGTTTTAATTTGAACCTTGCCTTTGTTACGAACCATCATACTCTGGATTTATCATCCTTCAATGACGGCGGTAGGTGAACAGCAAAATTAAATAATTAAATATACTACGTTTAAAATAGAACAAAGTTTTGAACGCGACATTAACAACGACAGTGGTGAAGGCTATTGAAACCAATATAAAGGGCTAACATTATGACAGGTTGTGCCTATTCATTCGTCAAAACTTGAGGAGTCTGGAAATATTGAAACAGGCGTCATTTTGGCTTATTATTGTCATGTTGAAAAGAAAACAATTAGTCTGATGTTGACATGGCGATGATGCGGCATGATTAGAGACTTATACTAAGCTGCTCTTGTTTAAACTAACCAGTGGAGACTGTGCTAAGCTCATTCGTCAAAAAAAAAAATCTAAAAGTGAAAGAATAAATCACCATGCTGGTAGAACCGGTCCCCGTCAAACA